>NC_057800.1:667919949-668219949 GCF_018294505.1 Triticum aestivum
CGACGTCCGACTGTGGCATTTCTTTTAAAAGCCCTTTCTGTGATGTCGCCCCGACGTCCGACTGTGGCATTTCTTTTAAAGCCCTTTTCTGTGATGTCGCCCCGACGTCCGACTGTGGCATTTCTTTTAAAGCCCTTTCTGTGACGTCGCCCCGACGTCCGACTGAGGTATTTCTTTTAAGCCCTTTATGTGGTGTCGCTAAGACGCCCGACTGTGGCATCTTTTTCCTTATATTTATTTGTTCACCTTTCGAGGCGTCGCTTCAGACCCCCGATCGGTAATTATTTATGTTCTGTTGGGATTTCAGGCGGACTACCGCCGTTTCCCTTTTACTTACCTTGTTATGATAATTTGAATGTACATTTGGTGAATTAATCATGACGCATCCATGCATGCATTTGTTATATCTTACGTCCGAACTGTCTTGCGAGTACTTTCAAAGTACTCACTGGCTTGTTGATTTGGCCAGATGCTGACGAAGGCGATCTCATGGATGAAGAGTTTGATAGCGAGTCCGACACCTAGAGGAGTCCCAGTCAGTCTCGTGCGACCCTGGATTTGGTCACTGTTTTATATCCGCTTCCGCTACCCAATAAATTCATCGAGCCTCACCTCGACGCTCGATGAGATGATAGACATAGAGTCTTGCATTTCTCTCCCCGCTGTGTTTTTCCACCACCGCCATATCCTCGAGTCAGTAGTATGCCTCCACAGCACTGTGTCATGTCCGCCATTACGTATAATTATTGGCGTGCTTGTAATAATTTGGTTGAGCAACCGTAGTTCAACCCTGTAATATATTTTATGCTACTGGCTTATTGTATCAAGAAATTGTCTACCAGTGAGGAGAATTTCTCTCATACTGGACTCAAAAGATTGGTTTCTCAATAAATATTTTTATTGGAAAACCGGTCATGACAAGCTTGGTACCAGAGCCAGGCTGGCTGTAGGAAGCCATTAGGTGCGATCGCTAATTGGTTATTACCATGATAGAGCTAATTTATATTTTTGCAAGTGTAGCCATTTTCTGTGAGTCAGCATAAATTTATGATCTGACCATGCAGAATTATTGCCTACTTTTGTAGATGGCCAACAACAGCTGCGAGTCTCAGACCTTCACCAACGTGCCCGATGGGTTCGTCAAGCTTCTTTCCTTCATCGTTCAGGTCGCGATGGGGCCATCTGTGCGCCCAGTCTTCACACTCTACCAGCACTGAGTCAACGACAGTCTGACCATGCACCAGGCCGCGGTGCAGTTCAAGGGAGGGCATGGTGAGTTACACCGCTTCCGGTTCGTGGGAAGAGCCATGCCTACGGAGAGGCATGCTACGCAGATGGCAACCCGCGAGGCGATAGCTCGTCTCAGGGATGTCCTTCCCGTGATGAAGACTCGTCGTTACCGTTATCTTCCGTGCCATGTGCCTTACACCTGTCACTACGCATACTCCTGCCCCAGAGGAGAACGAGACGAGGCTTTTGAGATGCTCATTGAGTATCTCCGGGCCTTGGAGGCAGCCTTCGACAACCTGGTGGACGACTTCGTAGCTACCCGCATGGACTCAGTTCATGGCTGTGCTGCCAACAGGAGGGAGCTCCTACCAATCGCACCGCCACTGACTTTTGTCTCGTCATCAGCATCTTTTACGCCTGCTCGTCGCCTGCCTTCTACCGAAGAATTCAACCAAGTCATTGCGCCCACTCCAGCGCGCACTGCACCAACCTTCGCGCCCACTCCTGTACGTGTTGCTCCGCCCCTGGCAACCGCTCCGTCCGCTCTGCGCAACACTACACGTATGGAGCCCATTAGCGAGGAGGAAGTCGAGTCCCCAACCTCGCTACGCCTCGCCCTCGGCAGGGCAAAGGAGGTCGTCAACATCTCCGCCTGAGTACGCTTAGCTGCCGTGTATTGTACCGCTTTGTAGGATATGTACATAGGTTGTGAGAAGTAGCCTGTTTGCGCATCATGTAGGATCTGGGGAAGTGCACTAGCCTAAATAACATGTCAGGATTATGTACGCATATCCTGAGTGATGTATTGTATAATTACCGCCCGCGTGTAAGATGTGTAATGAGCAGTCCTTCTTCGTGCGCACGTCGATTTGTTTTCTTAAGTAAGCTGAGTTATTTAATTCAATTTGCCAGCTTTATGCATTTATGGTTTTGTTTTGCGACTCTTTCCGCTTTTCTTATGAGTTTTACAAAAATATATCCCCAGAGTGAAAAATGTCTCGTCCTTGGACACGTTCCATGCCAACTCCACCAGAGGAAATTTATGATGCTCAACCCAACAACGAGTTCACTCAGGGACAGTCAAGCCAACAGGGCAGTGAATCGGCACTTTCACAAATGTGCCGCCTTTATGAGCAGAGTCAACAACAACATCGCGAGATGATGAACCAAGTCATCAACATGGGGAATCATCATGGACAGTATCAGCAGCATTCCAAGTTATCTGAGCTACAGAAGACACGTCCTCAAACATTTTCTCACACTGACAAGCCTCTTGAAGCCGAGGACTGGCTTCGAGATATGGAGAGGAAATTAATTATTGCAAAGTGTTCAGATCTCGAGAAAGTACTATATGCTCCACACTATCTCACAGGAGCAGCCGCATCATGGTGGGAGAATTTTCTGCACATGCATCCCAACGAAAATGACATAACCTGGGAGGATTTCAAGGAAGGTTTCTGTGGTGCACATATTCCTAAGAGTATTATGAAAATCAAGAAGAGAGAATTCGATGACCTCAAACAAAGGAACATGACAGTGTCAGATTACAACAGTCAATTTACCCTATTATCCCGCTACGCCAATGAGGAGCGTATGACTGAAATCAAGAAGATGGAGAAATTCCTTGACGGTCTAGCGCCCGCACTTAAATGCCAACTGGTCGTGCACACTTTTCCTGATTTTAAAACACTGGTGGACAAAGCCATTACTCTGAAAAATGAGAGACGCAGTCTGGAAGATATCTGCAAGAGAAAAAGGGACCAGACTACTCACGCTCGCAATCACCAAAGCAAGACAGATTTTCAAAAGGGTGGGACACACAAATTCACACCCAATGTCTCACGCCCAATCAAGAATTTTCATGCAAGGGACAAGGAATTCACCTATCGCCCCGGCGTTACTTGTTATGCTTGTGGAGAAGAAGGGCACTATGCCAAACAGTGCCCCAAGCCAAGGAGTTCAACCCCAAAGCCGAACAACAGCGGCAATAATTCAGCGCCCAAGCGAAGCAATTTCAATCCCAACAATAACCACAGGAAGGGTCATCTGAACCACGTAACCAAAGAGGAGGCACAAAATGCTCCGGATATCGTACTCGGTACGTTTCCTGTCAACACAATACCTGCAATGGTTTTGTTTGATTCTGGAGCTTCTCACTCTTTCATTTCGAAAAGTTTTGCTTTGCAAAATAATTTTTCGATGCTTCCTTTGGAGAAATCCATAATCATCAAGTCCCCTGGGATTCAGCAAGTTTCTCAGAATTACTGTCAGAATGTGGTCATTGAGTTCGAAGGATTGGAGTTTCACGCAAATCTTATTGTATTGGAAAATAAAGGACTGGATGTCATCCTAGGGATGGATTGGCTAACCACCAATAAAGGTTTTATCGACTGTTTCAACAGGACCGTGATTCTCACACACCACCAAGGGAAGACAATAAGAGTATCAGCCAAGGAAGGAAAAAGACCCCGGCAACTGAGATTAAATAAGGTGGACGTTTCTGAGCTAAACAAGGTTCCAGTAGTGTGTGAATTTCCAGATGTATTCCCTGAAGAGCTGCCAGGCATGCCACCAGACCGAGAAATAGAATTCCGCATTGAGCTAGCACCAGGAACCGCCCCCATATACAAGAAACCATACAGAATGGCACCATCCGAGTTGGTCGAGTTGAAGAAGCAAATAAAGGAATTACTGGAAAAAGGATACATTCGAGCCAGCTCCTCACCTTGGGGATCACCAATTTTATTCGCCAAAAAGAAGGATGGAACACTAAGATTGTGTATTGACTATCGAGCACTTAACATGGTCACAGTCAAAAACAAATACCCGATGCCAAGAATAAATGATTTATTTGATCAGCTCGCTCAGGCCAAGGTATTCTCAAAAATTGACTTAAGGTCAGGATACCATCAATTGAAGGTGCGAACGGAAGATATCCCCAAAACAGCCTTCACCTCCAGATATGGACTGTACGAGTTCACAGTGATGCCATTTGGATTAACTAACGCCCCATCATATTTTGTTCACCTCATGAACAAAGTATTTATGAAGTTTATGGACAAGTTCGTCGTGGTATTCATCGACGATATACTGGTATATTCCAAGACACCAGAAGAGCATGCAGAACATCTCAGGATTGTGCTAGGAGAGCTAAGAAAACACAAATTGTATGCCAAGTTCAACAAGTGCGAATTTTGGCTAAGACAAGTAGGCTTTCTAGGCCACATACTGACCCAAGACGGTATCGCAGTGGACCCAGAGAAAGTCAAGGCCGTACTCGACTGGAAATCACCAGCCAGCGTAACGGACATACGGAGTTTCTTGGGAATGGCAGGATATTACCGCAGATTTATTGAAGGATTTTCCACCATAGCCAAGCCTATGACACAGTTGCTCAAGAAAGATAAGAAGTTTGAGTGGACAGAAGCCTGCGAGAAAAGTTTCCAAGAGCTAAAGCGGAAGTTAACAACAGCACCGGTATTAATTGTACCCGACATACACAAGAATTTTGAATTATATTGTGACGCGTCCAGAAAGGGTCTCGGATGCGTGTTGATGCAAGAAGGCAAGGTTGTCGCCTACGCTTCAAGGCAACTTCGCAAGCATGAGGAAAATTATCCCACTCATGACTTAGAAATGGCAACAGTTATTCATGCACTCAAGGAATGGAGGCATTTCTTACTTGGGAATCGATGTGAAATATATACGGATCACAAAAGTCTCAAATATATTTTCACGCAGCCAGAACTAAATTTACGGCAACGACGCTGGTTGGAATTGGTAAAGGATTATGATGTTGGGATCCATTACCATCCAGGGAAAGCAAATGTGGTGGCCGATGCCCTGAGTCGGAACCCCAGCTCCGGCGGGAACTATCGGCACATCTTGAGGGCCGAATTCCATCAAGAATTTGCCAAGCTCAACTTGATAATGGTAGCAGAAGGCACCATATCAAACTTGGTAATACAACCCAACCTTGTGAAGAAAATTAAAGAAGCTCAGCCCGGTCACCCCAGCATTGAAGGAATTAAAAGAAAGTGAGTATGGGCAAAGCCTCGGAATTCGTCATAGACAATGAAGGAATATTATGGTACGGAGAAAGGCTATGCGTGCCAAACATAGAAGACCTTAAACAGCAAGTTTTAGCTGAAGCACACACCACTCCATATTCGATCCACCCTGGAGGAACCAAAATGTATAAGGATATTCAGGAAAGATTTTGGTGGCACGGTATGAAGAGGGACATAGCCGCCTTCATTGCATGTTGCGACTCATGTCAACGCATAAAAGCTGAACATCAGAGACCAGCCAGACTACTGCAACCTAACAAAATACCTGAGTGGAAATGGGATGAAATAGGGATGGATTTTATTGTCGGACTACTTCGGTCACGACACGGGAATGATGCCATATGGGTCATCACTGACAGGTTGACCAAAGTGGCACACTTTATTCCAGTGAAGACAACCTACACCACTCAGAGGCTTGCCAGGATTTATCTTTCCCGCATAGTTTGTCTGCACGGTGTCCCGAAGACTATAATATCCGACAGAGGCACTCAGTTCGTCTCAAGATTTTGGGAGCATTTACAACAGGCTCTGGGAATCCAACTAGCCTTCAGTACCGCATACCATCCACAGACTGATGGACAAACAGAACGCGTAAACCAGGTTTTAGAAGACATGCTGAGGGCATGTGTCCTCACCTACGGAACCAGTTGGGAAGAAAGCCTGCCATACGCCGAGTTCGCATACAACAATAGCTACCAGGCCAGCCTACAAATGGCACCATTTGAGGCTTTATACGGGCGAAGATGTCGTACCCCGCTAAATTGGTCAGAGACCGGAGACAACCGCATATTCGGGCCAGACCTGCTCAGAGAAGCCGAGGAAAAGGTCAAGCTAATCAGAGACCGACTTAAGACCGCTCAAAGTCGACAGAAGAGTTATTATGATCAGAAACATCGTAGGGTCAGCTTCGAACCCGGTGAGTTCGTATACCTGAGAGTATCCCCTATGAGAGGATTGCAACGATTCAGGATAAAAGGGAAGTTAGCACCAAGATTCATTGGACCATTTTGCATAGTGGCACGAAGAGGCACTGTAGCCTACCAGCTAGACTTACCCGAGGAATTATCCGATGTCCACGACGTGTTCCATGTCTCGCAATTGAGGAAGTACGTACGCAACCCAGAGAAACAAGTATCCCATGAAAACATTGATGTGCAACCAGACCTCACTTATCGAGAACGTCCCGTAAGAATATTAGAGGAATCTGAAAGGAGGACCCGACAGAAGACCATCAAGTTTTTCAAAGTCCAGTGGAGCAATCACACCGACAGTGAAGCAACTTGGGAAAGCGAGGATTTTCTTCGGACTGAGCATCCACACCTATTTAAGGATCAGCTGAAATCTCGGGGACGAGATTTTTTCCTAAGGGGGTAGGTGTTGTGACACTCTAAAAATTTTTATTTGGTTTTTATCAAAAATTTTGTGGTTTTTGAGGAGAGGCCTTTTTAAAAAAAAATTCAGAAAAACCTTCCACTTAAAAACTTCCTTTGCCTTGGCAAGGATTTTATTTTTTTTCAAACCTTGGTGTTTGATCTTTTGAAACTTCTTCTCTGTTGGTTCTCTCAAATTTAATTTTTGAGTTTAAATTATTTTTATTTTAAAATAAAGCTCTATGAAAATTTGGGATTTCCATATCTTGGAACCATCCTTGACTTGGCATTCTTGCCCATGTGATAAAACCTCTCCAAAACCTCCCCTACACCTTGTGATCAACCCAAGTTCTCTGTCCCAACTAATCCAAACAAGTTTTGGATTTTATTCTAATTATTTTCCCTCTCAAATCAATTCTGAAAATTATTTGGGGCCTTAGTGATTTTCAAAGCAAGTACTCCTTTTCATTTGAGTTTTGACCTCACACCAACTCCCCTGGATAGTCCTTTGTACCCACAACTCAGAACCATCTTGATCCACTCCTTCTCTTTTCAAATTTTTCAAAATTCAGTCTCTGCAAGTTTGGACCAGATTTGCCAAATTTGATGAAATTCATATCTACACTTCCCCAAAAAATTCCACCAAAATTCAGGCAACCTATTTGAGCAATGAGAAGCCACTCCACCAAGTATCAGCTCAAGGAAAAATCACCAGAGGCCAATTTCATTCTGTCGAACACCTTGCAAGCACTGCTGCTGTTCAAAATTCAGAAACATTCAGAGTTTAGTGTTGATCTTCGACAGAGTTTCAGTCACGCGGCCAGAGTGCACTTGGCGCGTTGCACGCGGCTCTTTCTCCCTGGCCAGCACCCCCGCACGCGCGCTTGGCGTCTTCCCGGCGTCGGTGGCGCCCCTGGCCGCCCGCGCAGGCGTGTCTTGCGGCGGCCGAGACCCCGTTACAGCCGTCAGGGGGCAAGAACGGCGGCTCAACGCTGTTCCGTGCCACCCATCGCTCCCTGGCTCTCCGCGTGGCCTCATGCACGCCAGCGCACGCCCGTGCACCGCCACCGCGGCCGGCAAGCACAGGACGCGCTCCCTGCCGCCGACGGGCCCGCGCCGCCCCGTTTTGTCGAACTCCCTCCTAAGCACCAATCTCCAGCTCGATTAGCACCAAAATGGACCCAGTGGACTCCCACGACGGTGCTCGACTCCCTAATCACCCCCGACCGAGCACTGCGCCGCCGTAATCGCTCACCGGAGACCCCGTTCACGGCAACTGCCTCGGGCCGCCTATAAAAAGGGCCCCCGAGCTCAACCTCGTGCACGCCTCATCCCCACTCCGCACCAGCGCCACGCCAGGCCACTCGGAGGACCTCGAGGAGGTCTCCTCCCCCAGCTCCGGCCGCCTCGATCCGCCTCGGCCTCCACCTCGATTCACTCCGGTGAGGCCATCTCCGGCGCCCAAACCCCGTCCGTTACCCTCTCTAGCTACCAGGAGCCTTACCCCCTCTTCAATTTAACCCTTGCAGCTCTCTCCGACGAGCCTCTCGACCACCCGAGCCGCCGTCCGCCGGAGCAAAGCTCGCCGTCGACGTGGTGCTCGCCGACCGCCTCCACCACCATCAACCGACGCGGAAGGGTGCCCTGAGTACGAAGGTACCCTCCGATCTCTCTGCCTCGCCGTGGATCGCCGCCGGCGACCACCGCGGCTCTCGGGCACCGGCGAACTCTGCCGCCCCGTTTGAACATTTGAACCTGACGAGTGGGACCCCACCGTCAGCCTCTCTGCCCTTTCTATCGAACCGTTTTCTGGAAGCGCCTTCGGGCAAATACGTCTTTCCTCTGGGCTGGCGTAGTCGCTACCGAAGCGCTTTCTGTTTTTATAAGCTAGCCCCTGGAAATCTTCTGTTTCATTACAGATGAGTCCCTGGACAAAAACCCTTATAACTTTTAAACAGAAAAGTATTTTTGATTGATTCTTCTTCTGTTATCTTTAAAATTTTGTCTAGTTTTTTATCAGATTTATTTGAAAATTATTTGATGAACTTTCTGTGCACTCCTTGGTATTTATGATAGCGCATATATTTTCTTTATACCGTAGATACCGAAGGAGGTGACGGAGCCGCGAACTTCACCGAGCTAGGCTCCGACTACTCCGAACCAGGCAAGCATGTTTGAACTTTTGATATGATGAGTGTCTTGGCATGTTCTGCATTTAGCTAGTTTCATGGCATGTTGATGAGCATACCGATGAACGTCATTTTATGCAATGTTGAGGTAAGTGAGTCCAATGATCCATAAGTGGATGAATGTGAGTAAGAATGGCCATGTGTTGGCATGAGGATGGGTAAGATGGCAGTGTTGTAGCATGCCAGGCTTATGCCAGACTATGTGACTTCAATGTCAGCTCGTATCACACCAGTTCCTTTCATTCCGCCTTCCCTGTACTACCACACGTTTTCCGCAAGGAATATGGTTTAGTAAGTTGTAAACCGCTTTCCTGGTACACACCAAAAGGAGAGGCCGGGATGATGGTTCCATGGCCCTGGATTAAAGCCAGTCATCCGGTCAGGGGGCATGGGTGTTTCCGGTTGGGACCGAGAGGGGGGCACCCCTTAGAGCGCGCATATATAAATTTGATCCCATGCTATTCGAGATTGTGATCTCCCCGTCTCAAAAGTTTTTCTTGGACGGTGTCTAGGGTGATTCCTAGCATCGAGAGGTAGGATGGGTGTGTACTGGTTAGTTGTGTTTTCTTCTGAAATACCGTAAACAGAACTAGTCCTTCGTGACTACGGAACTCCGTTGGTTGTGGGAATAATTTTGTACAAACTCTGCAGAGTCATATATTCCTCCAAATCATCTATTCCATGTCCAAATTCGTATTATCTTGTCCTAACAGTGACAGTTTTGATGACAGAGACTCCGGTGATTCGCATGAGTGCTAATTCCGGTTAAAAGAATATTCCTGTGGATGGACTAACCCAATTATTCTCATGAATTAAATGCTTATTATGAGTATTATTTACTTATGAATCAAAGCCCTTTCTATGATGTCGCCCCGACGTCCGACTGTGGCATTTCTTTTAAAGCCCTTTCCTGTGATGTCGCCCTAACATCCGACTGTGGCATTTCTTTTAAAAGCCCTTTCTGTGATGTCGCCCCGACGTCCGACTGTGGCATTTCTTTTAAAAGCCCTTTCTGTGATGTCGCCCCGACGTCCGACTGTGGCATTTCTTTTAAAGCCCTTTTCTGTGATGTCGCCCCGACGTCCGACTGTGGCATTTCTTTTAAAGCCCTTTCTGTGACGTCACCCCGACGTCCGACTGAGGTATTTCTTTTAAGCCCTTTATGTGGTTTCTCTAAGACGCCCGACTGTGGCATCTTTTTCCTTATATTTATTTGTTCACCTTTTGAGGCGTCGCTTCAGACCCCCGATCGGTAATTATTTATGTTCTGTTGGGATTTCAGGCGGACTACCGCCGTTTCCCTTTTACTTACCTTGTTATGATAATTTGAATGTACATTTGGTGAATTAATCATGATGCATCCATGCATGCATTTGTTATATCTTACGTCCGAACTGTCTTGCGAGTACTTTCAAAGTACTCACTGGCTTGTTGATTTGGCCAGATGCTGACGAAGGCGATCTCATGGATGAAGAGTTTGATAGCGAGTCCGACACCTAGAGGAGTCCCAGTCAGTCTCGTGCGACCCTGGATTTGGTCACTGTTTTATATCCGCTTCCGCTACCCAATAAATTCATCGAGCCTCACCTCGACGCTCGATGAGATGATAGACATAGAGTCTTGCATTTCTCTCCCCGCTGTGTTTTTCCACCACCGCCATATCCTCGAGTCAGTAGTATGCCTCCACACCACTGTGTCATGTCCGCCATTACGTATAATTATTGGCGTGCTTGTAATAATTTGGTTGAGCAACCGTAGTTCAACCCTGTAATATATTTTATGCTACTGGCTTATTGTATCAAGAAATTGTCTACCAGTGAGGAGAATTTCTCTCATACTGGACTCAAAAGATTGGTTTCTCAAAAAATATTTTTATTGGAAAACCGGTCGTGACATTTAGCCTCTCCGATCTCGTGGTAGATCTACTCTTGTACTACTCATATCATCAATATTGATCAAGCAGGACGTAGGGTTTTACCTCCATCAAGAGGGCCTGAACCTGGGTAAAACATTGTGTCCCCTGCCTCCTGTTACCATCCGGCCTAGACGCACAGTTCGGAACCCCCTACCCGAGATCCGCCGGTTTTGACACCGACATTGGTGCTTTCATTGAGAGTTCCTCTGTGAAATCACCGTTAGGCTTGATGGTTCCTACTATCATCGATGGTGATGTAGTCCAGGGTGAGACTTTTCTCCCCGGACAGATCTTCGTATTCAGCGGCTTTGCACTGCGGGCCAATTTGCTTGGCCATCTGGAGCAGATTGAAAGTTACGCCCCTGGCCACCAGGTCAGGTTTGGAAGCTTAAACTACACGGCCGATATCTGTGGAGACTTGATCTTCGACGGATTCGAGCCTCTGCCTTGTCCGTCACGCGGTCACGATGAGTACGGCCTAGCGCCACCATCAGATAGTGTTCAAGAGATCGCACAGGCAGCCGCCCCGACCCTCAATTCGAAGCCAGGTGCGCCTTCCGCGGACGGGTGGATGGACCCCGCCACGGAGGCCTTAAACTCACCGACGATCGAGCCAAACATCGACCTTACCTTGCATGAGAGCCGTGCTGTTAAATTGCCGGATCCTTCTCCGGCCACGGGCTCCGAACCGCCTGCGCCCGTTCCTATTGAATCCGATTGGGCGCCGATCATGGAGTTTACCTCCGCGGATATTTTTTAGCACTCGCCCTTTAGCGACATACTGAACTCATTAAGGTCTCTCTCCTTATCAGGAGAATCCTGGCCGAACTATGTCCGGCAGGACTGGGATGCGGACGACGAAGAAATTCGAGGCCCACCCACCACCCACTTAGTAGCCACCGTCGATGACTTAACCGACATGCTCGACTTAGACTCCAAAGACATCGATGGTATGGACGACGATGCGGGAGACGAAGAGGATCCACTGCCCACAGGGCACTGGACAGCCACCTCATCATACGATATATACATGGTGGATACACCCAAAGAAGGCAATGGCGACGAGATAGCGGAGGATGACCCCTCCAAGAAGCAACCCAAGCGCCAACGTCAGTGGCACCGCTCTATGTCTCGCCAAAGCAAAAGTGGTGATACCGGCACAGGAGATAATAATACTCAGGATAGTGCCGAAGACAACAACAATCCCCTCCAACAAGATTTAGAGCAGGAGAATGGAGGAGCCAGCCCTCCTGAGAGAGCGGCAGATGGAGAAGAGGAGGATGATAATTACATGCCCCCTCCGAAGACGAGGCAAGCCTCGGCGACGACGAATTCGTTGTGCCAGAGGATCCCGTCGAACAAGAGCGCTTCAAATGCCGGCTTATAGCCACGGCAAATAGCCTTAAGAAAAAGCAGCAGCAGCTTCAAGCTAATCAGGATCTGCTAGCTAACAGATGGACTGAAGTCCTCGTGGCCGAGGAATATAAACTCGAGCGCCCCTCCAAGAGTTACCCAAAGTGCAGGTTGCTACCTCGACTGGAGGAAGAAGCGTATGATATGGCTGATCGGCCACCTCGTGGCCGCGATAGAGAGGCATTCCAGCCAAAAACTCAGCCTCCACCCCGACGCCATTCAAATAAAAAGGCATGGGGAGATACGCCAGACCTGCGAGACATATTGGAGGACAAAGCAAAGCATGCAAGATCGATCTACGGATCACGAGGGCGCGCCACTCTATGAGACGATGAACATCACACCGGATACAGCAAAAGCAAATTCGGTCGGGCCTAACACAGCGGGCAAGACCCATTCGAGCTGCGTCGCGATATAGCCCAATACAGAGGCGCCGCACACCCCTTATGCTTCATAGACGAAGTAATGGATCATCAAATCCCAGAAGGTTTCAAACCTGTAAATATTGAATCATACGGCGGCACAACAGATCCCGCAGTATGGATCGAGGATTTCCTCCTCCACATCCACATGGCTCGCGGTGACGACTTACACGCCATCAAATACCTCCCACTAAAGCTCAAGGGACCAGCGCGGCATTGGCTTAACAGCTTGCCAGCCGAGTCCATCAGCTGTTGGGAAGATCTGGAAGCCGCATTCCTCGACAAATTTCAAGGCACTTATGTGCGGCCACCAGATGCCGATGACTTGAGCCACATAATTCAGCAGCCAGAAGAATCGGCCAGGAAATTCTGGACTCGGTTCCTAACAAAGAAAAATCAAATTGTCGACTGTCCGGATGCAGAGGCCCTAGCGGCTTTCAAACACAACATCCGCGACGAATGGCTAGCCTGGCACCTTGGTTAGGAAAAGCCGAAATCTATGGCAGCCCTCACGACACTCATGACCCGCTTTTGCGCGGGAGAAGACAGCTGGCTGGCTCGTAGTAATAACATATCAAAGAACCATGGTACTTCGGATACCAAGGACGGCAATAGTAGGTCACATTGCAACAAACATAAGCGCCGCATTAATAGCGATAATAACAAGGATACGGCAGTCAATGCCGGATTCAAAGGCTCTAAACCCGGTCAGCAGAAAAAGCCATTCAAACAAAGTACGCCGGGACCGTCCAGCTTGGACCGTATACTTGATCGCTCGTGTCAAATACACGGCACCCCAGAAAAGCCAGCCAATCACACCAACAGGGATAGTTGGGTGTTCAAGCAGGCCGGCAAGTTAATTGCTGAAAACAAGGACAAGGGGCCACATAGCGATGATGAGGAGGAGCACCGGCAGCCACACACTGGAGGACAAAAGAGGTTTCCCCCACAAGTGCGAACGGTGAACATGATATACGCAACCCACATCCCCAAGAGGGAGTGGAAGCGTGCGCTCAGGGACGTACATGCGTTGGAGCCAGTCGCCCCAAAGTTCAACCCGTGGTCCTCCTATCCGATCACTTTCGATCGCAGGGACCATCCCACTAGTATCCGTCATGGCGGATTCGCCGCACTGGTTCTGGACCCAATCATTGATTGATTTCACCTCACTCGAGTCCTTATGGATGGTGGCAGCAGCCCGAACCTGCTTTATCAGGACACAGTGCGCAATATGAGTATAGAACCCTCAAGGATTAAACCCACAAAAACGACCTTCAAGGGCGTCATTCCAGGCATAGAGGCCCATTGCACAGGCTCAATTACACTGGAAGTGGTCTTCGGATCCCCGGGTAACTTCCAAGCGAAGAGTTAACCTTCGATATAGTCCCGTTCCGAAGTGGTTATCATGCACTGCTTGGGCGAACCACATTTGTGAGATTCAATGCGGTACCGCATTATGCATACCTCAAGCTCAAGATGACAGGACCTCGCGGGGTTATTACAGTCAATGGAAACACAGAGCGCTCTCTCCGAACAGATGAGCACACTCAAGCAGCAAGCACGCTCAGAGCAATCGGCAAATTGATCAAGCAGCAGAAGCGAAAAACAGCCTCTCAAGGCAATCCACCAGTTTGGCGTTTCAAAACCCGGACACCTTCAAGCACGCTCAGAGCAATCGGCAAATAGACCGCCTGGCGTGATCTGAGCTCGCGTAGCAATGCAGCCCCGGCCCCATTCCCAGCCAAACGGCGAAGCTCGAGCCACGCGTACATAATTACGCATTAAAAATACCATGGGCACAGGTGGGGAGGGGGGCACACTGCGGCACGCCCCAAGACGCGGCTTAAACCACACTAGGGGCTTCCCGTTTGGTTATTTTTCTCTTTTTTCAGGATCTTAATCTCTGGAAACCCTGTCCGGCAGCACTATTGCCGAACACATGATGCAGCAACCAAGGAGGCAGAAAGCTACGTCACACCACGGAATTCCCAGGTGGATTACAATAACGAGTGAAATATTTGATTTAATACTATTCCTCAGCTTGCCCTTGGAAGGGACATAGTCCCACTCTTTGCTTATCGCACTATCTATATCATTCTGCTTTAACGCACCTTTTTGAATAAACAATGCATAACATCACGACTATTATTGCATTCTTGTTATATATATGTGTGTTCATTAACGACGCCTTGCAACCGTACACTTTGGTACGGCCAATACACTAGGGGCTTACGTACCCCACAATATGGTGTGAAAAGTCCGAACACTTTCACAAGTGCGGCACCCCGAACTTATAGCATTATATGCATCAGCTCCGAATCATGTCTTTGGTCAAATGTTGGGTTTGCTCGGCTCCTATGTTTTGGTACCTTATGTTCCGCTCTATCGGCTAAGGTAGCGCTAGGAGAACTACTGCGATTGTGCCCTCGTTCTGCCGGGCTGAGCACCTCAGTAGAGAAAGCTAAAACTGACTGTCATGATAAGGCGAGAGACTGGTCGCTGTTTGGCGAGGTTTTCGAGTCCCTAAAGACTTATGCCGCTTAGGGCGAGGGGCCGGCCCTGTCCGGCTTAAAGGCGTGTATCGCGCCCCGAATTCGGCCTTCCGAATGCCAGGGGCTTCGCCGAAATTAAAAATTATAGAATTCTATGGCTAAGTAAGAGTGATAAAGCATTATTAGTCTGGTTGCCTGGTTCGTTGTGCTGAGCACCTCCCTCGAAGGACCCAAACATGGGAACAAGAGTGCTCAGGTTTATCCCGAACACCCTAGCACTAGTGGCATGGGGGCAGAAGCCGAGGACTAGCCATCTCTCAGATTGGATAAACAGCCAAACAGAAGGTAATATTTTAAATTCACACAAGCGTTGCATAGCGCATATGAAACAAGTTTTCATCATACAGGATCACACGAGCAAGTTTACTCAAATATTACATCCTTTGAACATTCGTCCGCTACAAGACGGGCACCCTTCAGGACACCCTCATAATAAATTTCAGGGGTGCGATGCTCCTTACCCTGCGGCGGCCCTTCCTTGACCAGCTTCACAGCCGTCTAGCTTGGCCCACTGCACCTTCACACGGGCGAACGCCCGGCGTGCACCTTTGATGCAGACGGACTGCTTGACAACCTCTAGCCGTGGGCAGGCATCCACAAGCCGCCTCACCAGGCCGAAGTAGCTGTTCGGAAGAGCGTCACCAGGCCACAACCGGACTATAAGGCCCTTCATGGCCTGTTCGGCCGCCTTGTGCAGCTCGACCAACTGCTTTAGCTGGTCGCTCAGAGGCATCGGGTGTTCGGTCCCAGTATACTGAGACCATAACAGCTTCTCCGTTGAGCTTCCCTCCTCGGCCTGGTAAAACTGCGCGACATCCGACAAGCTGCGGGGCAAATCTGTGAATGCTCCTGGAGAGCTCCGAATTCAGGTAAGTAATCGGTAATTTACTTTTACATGCATGCTCTGCATATAGAATGCCTTACCTGCCGCTATCTTCTTCATTGCGTCGATCTCCTGGAGGGCCTTCTGGGCCTCGGCCTTGGCACTCTTTACGCTCTCGAGGGCCGCGGCAAGCTCAGACTCTCGCATCTTCGAGTCAAGCTCCAACGCCTCGTGCTTCGTCACGAGAGCCTGGAGCTCTTGCTGCACCTCGCCCACATGAGCCTCTTGTTTTTCCCGCTCGGTGCGCTCCTTGACCGCTTTATCTTCGGCCTTGGTTAGCACTTGCTTCAGGGTCGCCACCTCGGTCGTGGACCCTGGCAAATATACGATGATCCTGTCATTTTGCAATCACGTCTTCTTTTATATATACATATCTATAGACAAGGTATTACTTACCCTTGTTCTCCTCGAGCTGCCTCTTGGCAAGGCCGAGCTCTTTCTTGGACCCCTTGAGGTCCCGCTTCAGTACGGCGACCTCCACAGTCAGTGCGGCGGACGCCAGCAGCGAGGCTTGCATATGCATATTGACATACTTATATTAGACTCCTGCAATATTATTTGATCCTCTTTTCGGCTTTTTCTTTGTGAACACCGAACAAAGCATCAGGGGCTACTGTCTATGCGGTAATATTTTTCCTATATTTTAACACTTACCTCAAAGCCTGTTAGAAGGCTGGCATAGGCTTCAGTCAATCCGCTCTTGGCGGATTGAACCTTCTGGACCACCGCACTCATAATAGTACGGTGCTCCTCGTCGATGGAAGTGCTGCGAAGCACTTCCAGCAGATTCTCCGGCGCCTCTGGATGGACAGAGGTCACCGGCACAGGCGTCTTGCCCCTCTTGGAAGGAGGCCGCCTACCCGAGCCCGGAACCGCTGGAGGTTTCGGCGTGATGTTCGGCTGAGGGCCGAACTCGGAGCTCTCAGGGGCCCCGTCCCCTCGGCTCCCAAAGTCCGGAAGGTCGCCTTGAGGCGCCTCCAGGACTGTCTCCCCTTGACCCGGTGCCTCTTGAGATAGCACCTCGGCATCGTCAGTGGGATGAGAGGAGGTGGCGATCGGGACTGGATCGCTACCCATGTCCGATGAGCCCAGGGAGCCTTCCGATGATACATTGATACTGGCTCATGGCGGCCTGCATAATTATGTTTGGCGTTAGGGAAAGCAGCGCGAGAAAGGAATGCTATGAGTTACTCTGGTATCCGAATACTTACGATCTCCCCAGGGGCTTGGCCCTGGGAAACCACTCGTCTTCGCCGTCGTCGGCGGCGGTGGAACTGTCCGGAAGAAGAGTCCTTCCCTTCTTGGACCCTTCGCCCCCCCAGCTGGGGAGGCCTTCCTCTTCTTATCTCCCCCAGCTGGAGGGGGAGCATCTTCTTCTTCTTCCTCGTCTTCGGGGTAGGAGTGGGCCGCAGAGTCATCGGACGGTGAGTCCGACGACGCCTGGTGTCGGGAACTCTTTCGGGTTCCCTTGGCCTTCTTGGTCTTCTCCGGCACCGTATAAGGAGCCGGAGTCAGCATCTTCACCAGAAGAGCATCCGCTGGGCCTTCGGGCAAAGGAGCCGGACAGTTGATCTGTCCGGCCGTGTCCTGCCAGTCCTATCAAAGGTACGGGAGTTTAGATCCCGCATGGAGTCAATCTATAAAAAATAAGTGTCCTGTGAAAGGTAAAGCAACTTACCGCACTGGTTCGGTGCTTCATGCTGAATCCGCGATCCTGAGTAATGGGAGGAGGGGCCTCGGCACTTTTGCACAGCACCCTCCAGGCATCTTCATGAGTTGTGTCGAAGAGCCTATTCAGAGTTCGGTGTTGCGCCGGGTCGAACTCCCACAAGTTGAAGTCCCGTTGTTGGCACGGGAGGATCCGGCGGTGGAGCATGACCTGGACTATGTTGACAAGTTTGAGCTTCTTGTTCACCATGTTTTGAATACATGTTTGGAGTCTGGTCAGCTCTCCCGAACTACCCCAGGACAGGCCCTTCTCTTTCCAGGAGGTGAGCCGCGTGGGGATGCCAGATCGGAACTCGGGGGCCGCTGCCCATGCAGGGTCACGTGGCTCGGTGATGTAGAACCACCCCGATTGCCACCCCTTTATGGTTTCCACAAAGGAGCCCTCGAGCCATGTAATGTTGGGCATCTTGCCCACCATGGCGCCTCCACACTCCGCCTGGCGGCCGCCCACAACCTTCGGCTTGACATTGAAGGTCTTCAGCCATAAGCCGAAGTGGGGCTTGATGCGGCGGAAGGCCTCGCACATGACGATAAACGCCGAGATGTTGAGGATGAAGTTCGGGGCCAGATCGTGGAAATCCAGGCCGTAGTAGAACATGAGCCCCCGGACGAATGGGTGGAGAGGGAATCCCAGTCCGCGGAGGAAATGGGTAAGGAACACTACCCTCTCATGGGGCCCGGGGGTGGGGATGAGCTGCCCCTCATCTGGGAGCCGGTGCGCGATGTCGTCGGGCAGGTATCCAGCTCTCCTCAGCTTCTTGATGTCTCCCTCCGTAATGGAGGAGACCATCCACCTGCCTCCCGCTCCGGACATGGTGGGGGAAGGTTGAGGTAGGAGGTGCGGACTTGGGCGCTAGAGCTCGAGTGTGCGAAAATGGATGAGCAAAGGAGGAAGAAGGCGTGAATGAAAAGGTGAATCCTTATCCCTTTATATGGGCGGACGAAACTATGCGCCCCCCACTAGCCTGGTAAAACTCGCTTATCCCCCAAGCGCCGTAATCGATGGCGCGGTTGGGTTACCCATGCCCGTATTGATGAGAATCCCGTAATAAGGGGACACGATCTCTGCTTTGACAAGACGTGTCAAAAAACTGCCTCGCGTTATGTGCGGGGCTAGTTAAAGGAAACTGTTCGAATAATCACCGGGCCATGACATAATGTCATGCTACCAAAACAAGTCAGCAAATTAGATTTGCGAAAATATTATTCTCTCTACGGTGGTATGTGGAACTTATTTTGCAGGGTCGGACACTATCCTTGTATTCAAATTCTTCTGTGGTGTATTCGGAGGAGGAACCCGCCTTGCAATGCCGAAGACAATACTGCGCGCTAGACTCATCGTCATTGAAGCCTGGTTCAGGGGCTACTGAGGGAGTCCTGGATTAGGGGGTCTCCGGACAGCCGGACTATATCCTTTGGCCGGACTGTTAGACTATGAAGATACAAGATTGAAGACTTCGTCTCGTGTCCGGATGGACTCTACTTGGCGTGGAAGGCAAGCTAGGCAATATGGATATGGATATCTCCTCCTTTGTAACCGACCTTGTGTAACCCTAACCCTCTCCGGTGTCTATATAAACCGGAGGGTTTTAGTCCGTAGGACACAACAATCATACCATAGGCTAGCTTCTAGGGTTTAGCCTCTCCGATCTCGTGGTAGATCTACTCTTGTACTACCCATATCATAAATATTAATCAAGCAGGACGTAGGGTTTTACCTCCATCAAGAGGGCCTAAACCTGGGTAAAACATTGTGTCCCCTGCCTCCTGTTACCATCCGGCCTAGACGCACAGTTCAGGACCCCCTACCCGAGATCCGCCGGTTTTGACACCGACAGGAGCTTTCCCATGTAAATAGTTTTATTTCTTTTCTTTTCTTTGGGGGTCGATAGGAGAAGACCATGATTAAATTGTTGAAGTGGCTCTTATATGCATAAATGTTGATCTGACAAAAGAGCCCATATTGCCTTGTCTTCTCCTGTTTATTGAATGCTCGCAGATTCCAGCTTAGTCCAGTGCACATGCACAATTATTATTATTCACATCGTTCGGTCGTGCAAGTGAAAGGAAATTATGGCGATATATGATGGACTGACTGAGATGAGAAAGGCTGGTATGAACTCGACCTCTTTTGTTTTTGTAAATATGATTAGTTCATCGTTCCCGATTCAGCCTATTATGAATAAACATGTTTGCAATGACAACTAGAGATCATAGTTTCTTGTGCCATGCTTGATTAGATATGAGTTATAATGGTTTACCTTGCATGCCAACATGCTATTGAAATGGTTATGATGTGGTGTGATAGGGTGGTATCCTCCTCTGAATGATTTAAGTGACTTGACTTGGCACATCTTCACGCATGTAGTTGAAACAAAATCAACATAGCCTTCATGATATTTATGTTCATGGTGGATTATATCCTACTCATGCTTGCATTTGGTGTTGATTAATTTTAATGCATGTTCATGACTGTTGTTGCTCTCTAGCTGGTCGCTTCCCAGTCTTTTGCTAGCCTTCACCTGTACTAAGCGGGAATACTGCTTGTGCGTCCAATCCCTTAAACCCCAAAGTTATTCCATATGATCCACCATACCTACCTATACACGGTATCTACCTGCCGTTCCAAGTAAATTTGTATGTGCCAAACTCTAAACCTTCAAATAAATATCCTGTTTTGTATGCTTGAATAGCTCATGTATCAACTAGGGATGTCTGTATCTTCCATGTTAGGTGAGTTATTCTCAAGAGGAGTGGACTCCGCTCCTCACTCACGAGAAAATGGCTGGTCACCGGGATGCCCAGTCGCATGCTTTATGCAAACTAAATCAAGATAATTTCAAAAAAACTCCCCCTGGGAATCTTGTTAGTTGGAGGCACTTGTTGTTTCGAGCAAGCCACGGATTGTGCTTGTTGGTGGAGGGGGAGTATAAACTTTACCATTCTGTTTGGGAACCGCCTATAATGTGTGTAGCATGGAAGATATCGCCATCTCTTGGTTGTTATGTTGACAATGAAAGTATACCGCTCAAAATATTATTCACCTCTATTTCAAAACCGAGCTCTAGCACCTCTACAAATCCCTGCTTCCCTCTGCGAAGGGCCCATCTATTTACTTTCATGTTGAGTCATCATCCTCTTATTAAAAAGCACCAGTTGGAGAGCACCGCTGTCATTTGCATTCATTATTGTTAGTTTACATTGGGTATGACATTGACTAGATCTCTTTTACCATGAATTACAATGTCTAGTAAGTCCTTGATCTTTAAAGGTGATATGCATTTATGTTTTGCGGTCTCAGAAAGGGCTAGCGAGATACCATCTTGTTATATCATATTATGATTGTTTTGAGAAAGTGTTGTCATCCGAGATTTATTATTATTGCTCACTAGTTGATTATGCCATTTATATGAGTAAACTTGAGACCTAAGTGTTATTGTGAATATGGTTAGTTATAATCTTTGCTGAAAACTTGAATGCTGGCTTTACATATTTACAAAGCAAATAGAGTTTGTAAAAGTTTTTCTTTATCACTTCCAGTTTGTCAACTGAATTGCTTGAGGACAAGCAAAGGTTTAAGCTTGGGGGAGTTGATACGTCTCTGTCATATCTACTTTTCCAAACACGTTTGCCCTTGTTTTGGACTCTAACTTGCATGATTTGAATGGAACTAACCCGGACTGACGCTGCTTTCAGCAGAATTACCATGGTGTTATTTATGTGCAGGAAAAAAAGTTCTCGGAATGACCTGAAACTTCATGGAGCAACTTTTTGGAAAATATAAAAAATACCTGCAAAAGATTAAGGCCAGGGGGCCCACCACCTGTCCACAAGGGTGGGGGCGTGCCTGCCCACAAAGGGCGCCCCCCCCCTACCTCGTGGGCCCCCTGGAGCTCCTCCAACTCCAACTCCAACTCTATATATCTTGTTTCGGGGAGAAAAAAACAGAGAGAAGGATTCATCGCATTTTACAATATGGAGCCGCCGCCAAGCCCTAAAACCTCTCGGGAGGGCTGATCTGGAGTTCGTTCGGGGCTCCGGAGAAGGGAATCCATCACCATCATCATCATCAACCATCCTCCATCACCAATTTCATGATGCTCACCGCCGTGCGTGAGTAATTCCATCGTAGACTTGCTGGACGGTGATGCGTTGGATGGGATCTATCATGTAAGCGAGTTAGTTTTGTTATGGTTTGATCCCTAGTATCCACTATGTTCTGAGATTGATGTTGCTATGACTTTGCTATGCTTAATGCTTGTCACTAGGGCCCGAGTGCCATGATTTCAGATCTGAACCTATTATTTTTTCATTAATATATGAGAGTTCTTGATCCTATCTTGCAAGTCTATAGTCACCTATTATGTGTTATGATCCGTTAACCCCGAAGTGACAATAATTGGGATATTTACCGGTGATGACCGTAGTTTGAGGAGTTCATGTATTCACTATGTGTTAATGCTTTGTTCCGGTACTCTATTAAAAGGAGGCCTTAATATCCCTTAGTTTCCGTAAGGACCCCGCTGCCACGGGAGGGTAGGACAAAAGATGTCATGCACGTTCTTTTCCATAAGCACGTATGACTATATTCGGAATACATGCCTACATTACATTGATGAACTGGAGCTAGTTCTATGTCACCCTAGGTTATGACTGTTACATGATGAACCGCATCCGGCATAAATCTCCATCACTGATCAATTGCCTACGAGCTTTCCATATATTGTTCCTCGCTTATTTACTTTTCCGTTGCTATTGCTATCATCACTACAAAATACCAAAAACGTTACTTTTGCTACTGTTACCTTTCGCTACCGTTATCACTACTATCATATTACTTTTCTACTAAACACTTTGCTGCAGATATTAAGTTTCCAGGTGTGGTTGAATTGACAACTCAGCTGCTAATACTTGAGAGTATTCTTTGGGTCCCCTTGTGTCGAATCAATAAATTTGGGTTGAATACTCTACCCTCGAAAACTGTTGTGATCCCCTACACTTGTGGGTTATCAGAGGGGGGGAACTTTGTATTGAGATCCAAAAAGAGAGAAGAAGCCATCTAGCTAATAACTATGGACCCGTAGGTCTGAGGTAAACTACTCACACTTCATCGGAGGGGCTATGGTGTTGATGTAGAAGCCCTCCGTCATCGATGCCCCCTCCGGGGAAGCTCCGGAACAGGCCCCAAGATGGGATCTCGTGGATACAGAAAGTTACGACGGTGGAATTAGGGTTTTGGCTCCGTATCTGGTAGTTTGGGGGTACGTAGATATATATAGGAGGAAGGAGCACGTCGGTGGAGCAATAGGGGGCCCATGAGGGTGGAGGGCGCGCCTGGGGGTAGGCGCGCCCCCTACCTCGTGGCCTCCTGGTTGATGTCTTGACGTAGGGTCCAAATCCTCTGGATCATGTTCGTTCCGAAAATCACGGTCCCGAAGGTTTCATTCCGTTTGGACTCCGTTTGATATTCTTTTTCTGCGAAACCCTAAAATAGGCAAAAAAACATCAATTCTGGGCTGGGCCTCCGGTTAGTAGGTTAGTTCCAAAAATAATATAAAAGTGTATAATAAAGCTCAATAATGTCCAAAACAGAATATAATATAGCATGTACAAATAAAAAATTATAGATACGTTGGAGACGTATCAAGCATCCCCAAGCTTAATTTCTGCTCATCCTTGAGTAGGTAAATGATAAAAACAGAATTTTTGATGTGGAATGCTACTTGGCATATTTTCAATGTAATTCTTCTTAATTGTGGTATGAATATTCAGATCTGATAGATTCAAGATAAAAGTTCAATATTGACATAAAAATAATAATACTTCAAGCATACTAACTAAGCAATTATGTCCTCTCAAAATAACATGGTCACAGAAAGTTCATCCCTACAAAATCATATAGTTTAGTCATGCTTCATTTCCGTCACACAAGAATGCTCTCATCATGCACAACCCCGATGACAAGCCAAGCAATTGTTTCATACTTTAGTAATCTCAAACTTTTTCAACCTTCACACAATATATGAGCATGAGCCATGGATATAGCACTATGGGTGGAACAGAATAACGATGGGGGTTATGTGGAGAAGACAAAAAGTGAGAAAGTCTCACATCAATGAGGCTAATCAATGAGCTATGGAGATGCCCATCAATTGATGTTAATGCAAGGAGTAGGGATTGCCATGCAACGGATGCAGTAGAGCTATAAATATATGAAAGCTCAACAAAAGAAACTAAGTGGGTGTGCATCCAACTTGCTTGCTCACGAAGACCTAGGGCATTTGAGGAAGCCCATTGCTGGAATATACAAGACAAGTTCTATAATGAAAAGTTCCCACTAGTATATGAAAGTGACAAAACAAAAGACTCTCTATCATGAAGATTATGGTGCTACTTTGAAGCACAAGTGTGGTAAAAAGGATAGTAACATTGTCCCTTCTCTCTTTTTCTCTCATTTTTTGGGCCTTCTCTTTTTTATGGCCTTTCTCTCTTTTTTCCTCACTTGGGACAATGCTCTAGAAAATGATGATCATCACACTTCTATTAATTTACAACTCAACGATTACAACTCGATACTAGAACAAAGTATGACTCTATATGAATGCCTCTGGCGGTGTACCGGGATATGCAATGAACCAAGAGTTACATGTATGAAAGGATTGTGAATGGTGGCTTTGCCACAAATACTATGTCAACTACATGATCATGCAAAGCAATATGACAGTGATGAACGTGTCATGATAAACGGAACGGTGGAAAGTTGCATGGCAATATATCTCGGAATGGCTAGGGAAATGCCATAATAGGTAGGTATGGTGGCTGTTTTAAGGAAGATATAAGGAGGTTTATGTGTGAAATATTGTATCATATCACGGGGTTTGGATGCACCGACGAAGTTTGCACCAACTCTCAATGTGAGAAAGGGCAATGCACGGTACCGAAGAGGCTAGCAATGATGGACGAGTGAGAGTGTGTATAATCCATGGACTCAACAGTAGTCATAAAGAACTCACATACTTATTGCAAAAATCTACAAGTCATCAAAAACCAAGCACTATGCGCATGCTCCTAGAGGGATATATTGGTAGGAAAAGACCATCGCTCGTCCCCGACCACCACTCATAAGGAGGACACTCAAAGAACACCTCATGTTTCAAATTTGTTACATAAAGTTTACCATACGTGCATGCTTCGGGACTTGCAAACTTCAACACAAGTATTTTTCAAATTCACAACTACTCAACTAGCACAACTTTGATATCACTACCTCCATGTCTCAAAACAATCATCAAGCATCAAACTTCTCTTAGTATTCAATACACTCATAAGAAAGTTATTACTAGTCTTGAATACCTAGCATATTATAATTATTTAAGTAAATTAGCATGATGTTTAAGACTCTCAAAATAACCTAAGTGAAGCATGAGAGACTAATAGTTTCTATAAAACAAAACCACCACCATGCTCTAAAAGATATAAGTGAAGTACTAGAGCAAAACTATATAACTCAAAAGATATAAGTGAAGCACATAGAGTATTCTAATAATTTCTGAATCATGTGTGTTTCTCTCAAAAGGTGTGTACAGCAAGGATGATTGTGGTAAACTAAAAAGCAAAGACTCAAATCATACAATACGCTCCAAGCAAAACACATATCATGTGGCGAATAAAAATATAGCTCCAAGTAAAGTTACCGATGGAAGTAGACGAAAGAGGGGATGCCTTCCGGGGCATCCCCAAGCTTTGGCTTTTAGGTGTCCTTAGATTATCTTGGGGTTCCATGGGCATCCCCAATCTTAAGCTCTTTCCACTCCTTGTTCCATAATCCATCAAATCTTTCACCCAAAAATTTGAAAACTTCACAACACAAAACTTAAAGTAGAAAATCTCGTGAGCTCCGTTAGCGAAAGAAAACAAAACACCACTTCAAGGTACTGTAATGAACTCATTATTTATTTATATTGGTGTTAAACCTACTGTATTCCAACTTCTCTATGGTTTATAAGCTATTTTACTAGCCATAGATTAATCAAAATAAGCAAACAACACGCGAAAAACAGAATCTGTCAAAAAAAGAACAGTCTGTAGTAATCTGTAGCTAACGCAAAATCTGAAACCCCAAAGATTCTAAAATAAATTTATGGACGTGAGTAATTTATCTATTAATCATCTGCAAAAATAATTAACTAAATATCACCTTCCAAATAAAAATGGCAGCAATTATCGTGAGCGCTAAAGTTTCTGTTTTTTACAGCAAGATTAAAAAGACTTTCCCCAAGTCTTCCCAACGGTTCTACTTGGCACAAAAACTAATTAAACACAAAAAAACACAACCAAAACAGAGTCTAGATAAATTATTTATTACTAAATAGGAGAAAAAAGCAAGGAATAAAAATAAAATTGGGTTGCCTCCCAACAAGCGCTACCGTTTAACGCCCCTAGCTAGGCATAAAAGCAAGAATAGATCTAGGTATTGCCATAATAGTAAGATAGATCATTAAAGCTAATTTCATATTCTCTACGTTCGGCAGCAAGTTTTCTTTGAGGCAAGCAAAAGTAATCAAAAGGGCTAAATTTAATGGGACAAAAGTCCCCAAGATCAACTTTGGGAGGTATAGGTTCCTCTCTTGGCCCTTCGTATTGCACAACCAATTCATCATTGTAAGCATTCTTTTGACAGAACTTTGTGAGCCTATATTCAAGAGAATATCCTAGTTCATTATTTCGAATAGCCAAATCATCATTAAGTTCAGAAATTCTATCAACTAGAACATTGGTAGGAACCCTTTTTCTAAGATTTTCATTGAAAGCAACATAGTCTAGAGATTGAAAACACATTATTTCTTCTTGATCAAAAAGGATAGCCTCTATGGGAGGACGGCAAGCGTCCACCCTATAATGCGCAAAGATTTCTTTGGCCTCTTTTATTATGAATCTAAACTCATGAGCCAAAAAGATAGTAGCGGCACGCTTAACAGAAGAATGCTCAATATTAGAAAATTCTAGGAAAATCCTTTGTATGCTAGGGTGCATGTGCATAAATTGCCTTTCAAGTTCAACTACAAGCATGGCAATAGCGTCCGCAAGACTACTAGTTCTATGAAGGATAGAACTGCCCATAGAAGGCAAAGCACTGGCACAAGTAAAGAAATCTTAGATAACTCCTTTTCCAATAATATTACCACTACCAATACGGAATTTTTTTGTATGTAAGATAGGGGGTTCTTCAGCAGGAGCATCAGAATTTTTCATGATATTATTATTGTCCATACCGACAATAATTTCCCCAATTTCAAACATAACGGCAGAAAATGCAAGGGGTAAAAAAGGCAAATAGACAAAGAGAGGGAGGATAGAGAGAGAGGGCGAATAAAATGGCAAGGGTGAAGTGGGGGAGAGGAAAACGAGAGGCAAATGGCAAATAATGTAATGCGAGAGATAAGGGTTTGGTGATGGGTACTTGGTATGTTGACTTTTGCGTAGACCTCCCTGGCAACGGCGCCAGAAATCCTTCTTGCTACCTCTTGAGCACTTGCGTTGGTTTTCCCTTGAAGAGGAAAGGGTGATGCAGCAAAGTAGCGTAAGTATTTCCCTCAGTTTTTGAGAACCAAGGTATCAATCTAGTAGGAGGCCACGCACGAGTCCCTTGCACCTACACAAACAAATAAATCCTCACAACCAACGCGATAAGGGGTTGTCAATCCCTACACGGTCACTTATGAGAGTGAGATCTTATAGATATGATAAGATAATATTTTTGGTATTTTATGATAAAGATGCAAAGTAAAATAAAAGGCAAAGGAAATAAATAAGTATTGGAAGATTAATATGATAGAAGATAGACCCGGGGGCCATAGGTTTCACTAGTGGCTTCTCTCAAGAGCATAAGTATTGATAGTGGGTAGACAAATTACTGTTGAGCAATTGACAGAATTGAGCATAGTTATGAGAATATCTAGGTATGATCATGTATATAGGCATCACGTCCGAGCCAAGTAGACCGACTCCTGCCTGCATATACTACTATTAATTACACCACACATCGACCGCTATCCAGCATGCATCTAGAGTATTAAGTTCAAGAGAACAGAGTAACGCTTTAAGCAAGATGACATGATGTAGAGGGATAAACTCATGCAATATGATGAAAACCCCATCTTGTTATCCTCGATGGAAACAATACAATATGTGCCTTGCTGCCCCTACTTTCACTGGAAAAGGATACCGCAAGATTGAACCCAAAGGTAAGCACTTCTCCCTTTGCAAGAAAGATCTATCTAGTAGGCCAAACCAAACTGATAATTCGAAGAGACTTGCAAAGATAACCAATCATACATAAAAGAATTCAGAGAAGATTCAAATATTGTTCATAGATAAACTTGATCATAAACCCACAATTCACCGGTCGCAACAAACACACCGCAAAAGAAGATTACATCGAATAGATCTCCACAAGAGAGGGGGAGAACTTTGTACTGGGATCCAAAAAGAGAGAAGAAGCCATCTAGCTAATAACTATGGACCCGTAGGTCCGAGGTAAACTACTCACACTTCATCGGAGGGGCTATGGTGTTGATGTAGAAGCCCTCCATGATCGATGCCCCCTCCGGCAGAGCTCCGGAATAGGCCCCAAGATGGGATCTCGTGGATACAGAAAGTTACGGCGGTGGAATTAGGGTTTTGGCTCCGTATCTGGTAGTTTGGGGGTACGTAGATATATATAGGAAGAAAGAGTACGTTGGTGGAGCAACAAGGGGCCCACGAGGGTGGAGGGCGCGCCTGGGGGGGTAGGCGCGCCCCCCTACCTCGTGGCCTCCTGGTTGATGTCTTGATGTAGGGCCCAAGTCCTTGGGATCATGTTCGTTCCGAAAATCACGTTCCCGAAGGTTTCATTCTGTTTGGACTCCGTTTGATATTCTTTTTCTGCGAAACCCTAAAATAGGCAAAAAAACAACAATTCTAAGCTAGGCCTCCGGTTAGTAGGTTAGTCCCAAAAATAATATAAAAGTGTATAATAAAGCCCAATAATTTCCAAAACAGAATATAATATAGCATGGAACAATCAAAAATTATAGATACGTTGGAGACGTATCAGACCTCCATAAATGAGGAACATATCCTTAGTCCTTTTCAGGTATTTCAGGATGTTCTTCACCGTTGTCCAGTGATCCACTCATGGATTACTTTGGTACCTCCCTGCTAAACTAATAGCTAGGCACACATCAGGTCTGGTATGCAACATTGCATACATGATAGAACCTATGGGTGAAGCATAGGGAATGACTTTCATTTTCTCTCTATGTTCTTTAGTGGTCGGGAATTGTGTCTGACTCAACTTCACACCTTGTAACATAGGCAAGAACCCTTTCTTTGCTTGATCCATTTTGAACTTCTTCAAGACTTTATCAACGTATGTGCTTTGTGAAAGTCCAATTAAGCGTCTTGATCTATCTCTATAGATCTTGATGCCCAATATATAAGCAGCTTCACCGAGGTCTTTCATTGAAAAATTCTTATTCAAGTATCTTTTTATGCTATTCAGAAATTTAGTATCATTTCCGATCAACAATATGTCATCCACATATAATATCAGAAATGCTATAGAGCTCCCACTCACTTTCTTGTAAATATAGACTTCTCCAAAAGTCTATATAAAACCATATGCTTTGATCACACGATCAAAGTGTATAATCCAACTCCGAGATGCTTGCACCAGTCCATAAATGGATTGCTGGAGCTTACACACTTTGTTAGCACCTTTTGGATCGACAAAACCTTCTGGTTGCATCATATACAAGTCTTCTTTAAGATATCCATTAAGGAATGCAGTTTTGACATCCACTTGCCAAATTTCATAATCATAAAATGCGGCAATTGCTAATATGATTCGGACGGACTTAAGCATCGCTACGGGTGAGAAGGTCTCATCGTAGTCAACTCCTTGAACTTGTCGAAAACCTTTCGCAACAAGTCGAGCTTTGTACACAGTAATATTACCGTCAGCGTCAGTCTTCTTCTTGAAGATCCATTTATTCTCTATGGCTTGCCGATCATCGGCAAGTCAACCAAAGTCCACACTTTGTTCTCATACATGGATCCCATCTCAGATTTCATGGCCTTAAGGCATTTCGCGGAATTTGGGCTCATCATCGCTTCCTCATAGTTCATAGGTTCATCATGGTCAAGTAACATGACCTCCAGAACAGGATTACCGTACCACTCTGGTGCGGATCTTATTCTGGTTGATCTACGAGGTTCGGTAGTAACTTGATCCGAAGTTTCATGATCATCATCATTAGCTTCCTCACTTACTGGTGTAGGAATCACTGGAACTGATTTCTGTGATGAACTACTTTCCATTAAGGGAGCAGGTACAGTTACCTCATCAAGTTCTACTTTCCTCCCACTCACTTGTTTCGAGAGAAACTCCTTCTCTAGAAAGGATCCATTCTTAGCAACGAATATCTTGCCTTCGGATCTGTGATAGAAGGTGTACCCAACAGTCTCCTTTGGGTATCCTATGAAGACACATTTCTCCGATTTGGGTTTGAGCTTATCAGGTTGAAGCTTTTTCACATAACCATCGCAGCCCCAAACTTTAAGAAACGACAATTTGGGTTTCTTGCCAAACCGTAGTTCATATGGTGTCGTCTCAATGGATTTAGATGGTGCCCTATTTAACGTGAATGCGTCTGTCTTTAAAGCATAACCCCCAAACGATACCGGTAAATCAATAAGAGACATCATAGATCACACCATATCTAATAAAGTTCGATTACGACATTTGGACACACCATTACGTTGTGGTGTTCTGGGTGGCGTGAGTTGTGAAACTATTCCGCATTGTTTCAAATGAAGACCAAAATCATAACTCAAATATTCTCCTCCACGATCAAATCGTAGAAACTTTATTTTCTTGTTACGATGATTTTTCACTTCACTCTGAAATTCTTTGAACATTTCAAATGTTTCAGACTTATGTTTCATCAAGTAGATATACCCATATCTGCTCAAATCATCTGTGAAGGTTAGAAAATAATGATACCCGCCGCGAGCATCAACACTCATTGGACCGCATACATCTATATGTATTATTTCCAACAAGTCCTTTGCTCGCTCCATTGTTCCGGAGAACGGAGTCTTAGTCATCTTGCCCATGAGGCATGGTTCGCAAGCATCAAGTGATTTATAACCAAGTGATTCCAAAAGCCCATCGGCATGGAGTTTCTTCATGAACTTTACACCAATATGAGCTAAACAGAAGTGCCACAAATAAGTTGCACTATCATTATTAAGCTTATATCTTTTGGCATCGTCACCTCGTCCTTAGCCAATCTTCGCTTAATCTGTAGCCCCTGTTTCGAGTTGCAAATATTAGCAACATAACCAGTATCAAATATCCAGGCGCTACTGCGAGCATTAGTAAGGTACACATCAATAACATGTATATCAAATATACCTTTCACTTTGTCATCCTTCTTCTCCGCCAAATACTTGGGGCAGTTCCGCTTCCAGTGACCAGTCCCTTTGCAGTAGAAGCACTCAGTCTCAGGCTTAGGTCTAGACTTGGGCTTCTTCACATGAGCAGCAACTTGCTTGCCGTTCTTTTTGAAGTTCCCCTTCTTCCCTTTGCCCTTTTTCTTGAAACTGGTGGTATTGTTGACCATCAACACTTGATGCTCCTTGATTTCTACCTCTGCAGCCTTTAGCATTGCGACGAGCTTGGGAATTGTCTTATCCATCCCTTGCATATTATAGTTCACCACGAAGCTTTTGTAGCTTGGTGGCAGTGATTGAAGAACTCTGTCAATGACACTATCAACCGAAAGATTAACTCCCAGCTGAGTCAAGTGATTGTGGTACCCAGACATTCTGAGTATGTGTTCACTGACAGAACTATTCTCCTCCATTTTGCAGTTGTAGAACTTATTGGAGACTTCATATCTCTCAATCCTGGCATTTTCTTGAAATATTAACTTCAACTCCTGGAACATCTTATATGATCCATGACGTCCAAACGTCGTTGAAGTCCCGGCTCTAAGACGTAAAGCATGGTGCACTGAACTATCGAGTAGTCATCAGCTTTGCTCTGCCAGGAGTTCATAACATCTGGAGTTGCTCCTGTAGCAGGTTTGTCACCTAGCAGTGTATCCAGGACGTAATTCTTCTGTGCAGCAATGAGGATAATCCTCAAGTTACGGACCCAGTCCGTGTAGTTGCTACCATCATCTTTCAACTTAGCTTTCTCTAGGAACGCATTAAAATTCAATGGAACAACAACACGGGCCATCTATCTACAACAACACAGACATGCAAAATACTATCAGGTACTAAGTTCATGATAAATTAAAGTTCAATTAATCAAATTACTTCAGAACTCCCACTTAGATAGACATCTCTCTAATCCTCTAAGTGATCACGTGATCCATATCAACTAAACCATGTCCGATCATCACGTGAGATGGAGTAGTTTTCAATGGTGAACATCACTATGTTGATCATATCTACTATATGATTCACGCTCAACCTTTCGGTCTCAGTGTTCCGAGACCATATCTGCATATGCTAGGCTTGTCAAGTTTAACCCAAGTATTCTGCATGTGCAAAACTGGCTTGCACCCGTTGTATGTGAATGTAGAGCTTATCACACCCGATCATCATGTGGTGTCTCGGCACGACGAATTGTAGCAATGGTGCATACTCAGGGAGAACACTTGTACCTTGAAATTTAGTGAGAGATCATCTTATAATGCTACCGCCGAACTAAGAAAAATAAGATGCATAAAGGATAAACATCACATGCAATCAAATAAGTGATATGATATGGCCACCATCATCTTGTGCCTTTGATCTCCATCTTCAAAGCACCATCATGATCACCATCGTCACCGGCTTGACACCTTGATCTCCGTCGAAGCATCGTTGTCGTCTCGCCAACTATTGCTTCTACGACTATCGCTACCGCTTAGTGATAAAGTATAGCAATTACATGATGATTGCATTTCATACAATAAAGCGACAACCATAAGGCTCCTGCCAATTGCCGATAACTTTTACAAAACATGATCATCTCATACAACAATTTACATATCATCACGTCTTGACCATATCACCCTGCAAAAACAAGTTAGACGTCCTCTACTTTGTTGTTGCAAGTTTTACGTGGCTGCTACGGGCTTCTAGCAAGAACCGTTCTTACCTACGCATCAAAACCACAACGATTTTTCGTCAAGTTTGATGTTTTAACCTTCAACAAGGACCGGACGTAGTCACACTCGATTCAACTAAAGTTGGAGAAACAGACACCCACTAGCCACCTGTGTGCGAAGCACGTCAGTAAAACCAGTCGCATGAACGCTGTCATGTAATGTCGGTCTGGGCCGCTTCATCCAACAATACCGCTGAATCAAAGTATGACATGCTGGTAAGCAGTATGACTATCATCGCCCACAACTCTTGGTGTTCTACTCGTGCATATAACATCTACAGCATAGACCTGGCTCGGATGCCACTGTTGGGGAACATAGTGTTTCAAAAAAATTCCTACGATCATGCAAGATCTATCTAGGAGAAGCATAGCAACAAGCAGGGAGAGTGTGTCCAAATACCCTCGTAGACCGAAAGCGAAAGCGTTAAGTAACACGGTTGATGTAGTCAAACGTATTCGCGATCCAACCGATCAAGCACCGAACGCACGGCACCTCCGCGATCTGCACACGTACAGCTCAATGACGTCCCACGAACTCTTGATCCAGCTAAGGTCGAGGGAGAGTTTCGTCAGCATGATGGCCTGGTGACGGTGATGATGAAATTACTGGCGCAGGGCTTCGCCAAAGCACTGCAACAATATGACCGAGGTGTGTTTCTGTGGAGGGGGGCACCGCACACGGCTAAGAGAAACTTTGGTGTGCCTTTGGGGTGCCCCCTCCCACGTATATAAAGGGGGGAGGGAGGAGGAAGCTGGCCAAGGGGAGGAGGCGCGCCTACGGGGGGCAATCCTACTCCAAGTAGGATTCGCCCCCCACCCCCACCCCCGCTTCCTAGTCCAACAAGGAGATGGGGTGAAGGTGAGGGAGGAGAGAAGGAAAGGGGGCCGGCCCCTAGTCCAATTCGGTTTGGGCTAGGGGGGCGCGCCCTGCCTTGGCCTGCCTCCTTGCTACCTCTTGAGCATGCGTTGGTTTTCCCTTGAAGACGAAAGGGTGATGCAACAAAGTAGCGTAAGTATTTCCCTCAGTTTTTGAGAACCAAGGTATCAATCCAGTAGGAGACTACATGCAAATCGCCTAGTACCTGCACAAACAATCAAGAACCTTGAAACCAACGCGATATAGGGGTTGTCAATCCCTTCACGACCACTTGAAAAAGTGAGATCTGATAAAGATAATAAGATAAATATTTTTGGTATTTTTGTTGTATATATTGAAAACTAAAGATTGCAAAATAAATAGTAAACTAGAATTATAGATTGGAAACTTATATGATGTAATGTAGACCCGGGGGCATAGGTTTCACTAGTGGCTTATCTCGAGATAGCATATATTACGGTGGGTGAACAAATTACTGCTGAGCAATTGATAGAAAAGCGCATAGTTATGAGAATATCTAGGCATGATCATGAACATAGGCATCACGTCCGTGTCAAGTAGACTGAAACGATTTTGCATCTACTACTATTACTCCACACATCGACCGCTATCCAGCATGCATCTAGAGTATTAAGTTCATAAGAACAGAGTAACGCATTAGGCAAGATGACATGATGTAGAGGGGTAAACTCAAGCAATATGTTATAAACCCCATCTTTTTATCCTCGATGGCAACAATACAATACGTGCCTTGCTGCCCCTACAGTCACTGGGAAAGGACACCGTAAGATTGAACCCAAAGCTAAGCACTTCTCCCATTGCAAGAAAGATCAATCTAGTAGGCCAAACTAAACTGAAAATTCGAAGAGACTTGCAAAGATATCAAATCGTGCATATAAGAATTCAGAGAAGAATCAAATATTGTTCATACATAATCTTGATCATAAACCCACAATTCATCGGATCTCGGGAAACACACCGCAAAAAGTATTACATCGAATAGATCTCCAAGAACATCGAGGAGAACTTTGTATTGAGAAACAAAGAGAGAGAAGAAGCCATCTAGCTAATAACTATGGACCCGACTGTCTGTGGTAAACTACACATCACCGGAGAGGCTATGGTGTTGATGTAGAAGCCCTTCATGATCGAATCCCCCTCCGGCAGATCGCCGGAAAGGCCCCAAGATGGGATCTCACGAGTACAGAAGGTTGCGGCTGTGGAAAAGTGGTTTCGTAGCTCCCATGGATGTTTTCAGGGTATAAGAGTATATATAGGTGAAAGAAGTAGGTCGGTGGAGCTACGAGGGGCCCACGAGGGTGGGGGCGCGCCTACCCCCTGGGTGCGCCATCCTACCTCGTGGCCGCCCCGTTGCTTCCTTGACGTCCACTCCAAGTCTCCTGGATTGCATTTGTTCCAAAAAAGATCCTCGCAAAGGTTTCGTTCTGTTTGATATTCCTTTTCTATGAAACACTGAAATAGGCAAAAAAAACAGCAATTTAAACTGGGGCTTCGGTTAATAGGTTAGTCCCAAAAATAATACAAAAGAGTATATTAAAGCCCATTAAACATCCAAAACAGATAATATAATAGCATGGAACAATAAAAAATTATAGATACGTTGGAGACGTATCACTCCTCTCTTCCACCAATAGGCCCATGAGGCCCAATAACCCCCGGGGGGTTCCGGTAACCCCCCGGTACTCTAGTAAATACTCGATACACCTCGGAACCATTCCGGTATCCGAATATAGTCATCCAATATATCAATCTTTATGTCTCGACCATTTCGAGACTCCTCGTTATGTCCGTGATCTCATACGGGACTCTGAACTACCTTCAGTACATCAAAACACATAAAATCATAATGCCGATCATCATCGAACGTTAAGCGTGCGGACCCTGCGGGTTCGAGAACTATGTAGACATGACCGAGACTCATCTCCGGTCAATAACCAATAGTGGAACATGGATGCTCATATTGGTTCCTATATATTCTACAAAGATCTTTATCGGTCAAACCGCACAACAATATATGTTGTTCCCTTTGTCATCGGTATGTTACTTGCCTGAGATTCGATCGTCGGTATCATCAAACCTAGTTCAATCTCGTTACCGGTAAGTCTCTTTACTCGTTCCGGAATGCAACATACCGCAACTAACTCATTAGTCACATTGCTTGCAAGGCTTATAGTGATGTGCATTACCGAGAGGGCCCAGAGATACCTCTCCGACAATCGGAGTGACAAATCCTAATCTTGATCTATGCCAACTCAACAAATACCATTGGAGTCACCTATAGATCATCTTTATAATCACCCAGTTACCTTGTGATGTTTGATAGCACACTAAGTGTTCCTCCGGTATTTGGGAGTTGCATAATCTCGTAGTCACAGGAACATGTATAAGTCATGAAGAAAGCAATAGCAATAAACTGAACGATCAAAGTGCTAAGCTAACGGATGGGTCATGTCAATCACATCATTCTCTAATGATGTGATCCCATTTATCAAATGACAACTCATGTCCATGGCTAGGAAACTTAACCATCTTTGATTAACGAGCTAGTCAAGTAGAGGCATACTAGTGACACTTTGTTTGTCTATGTATTCACACATGTACTAAGTTTCCGGTTAATACAATTCTAGCATGAATAATAAACATTTATCATGATATAAGGAAATATAAATAACAACTTTATTATTGCCTCTAGGGCATATTTCCTTCACCCGGATCAGCCGGCCTCCCTCCCGGATCATCCGGCTTCCACTGTCGAAACTGCATTTTCTGCAGTTTTTCTACATCGCCATTTCCGCCACCGCATACCCACTTCAACCACCTCTACCCACTTCCGCTAACCCCTCGACATACCCAACCGTACCATTGCTTTCCGCTACCGCCATTTGGTCATTTTCTTTGAGCATTTGAGTTGTGGTTCTCCGTTTCCTAAGGTGTTTTGGCTAACTAGGAACGGTTCGACTTTGACATCACCGCCGCTCATCTTCTCCATGGATTCGTCATCGAGAATGACCACTTCATGATCTTGACACCCTTGACCGTAAGCAAGGACAGTAAAACACCTTTGTGTACACCTTGACATTGCATTCATAACCCCATAGCCAATTTTGTGTCACTTTCCTATCGAGACTAGCTATTGAGTATTGCTGGCAACATTATGTGTGCACATTAGTGATCATTGCATATCTCACATCATATCAATATCAATATCTTGGTATCATCCCTTGTGTCACAAGGTTGTCATCACATATACACATTTGCTATCTTGGTTCGTGAAGTTTGCATAGTGGCCAACGAAATAGCTCAAAAGACAAAGACCAAACAAGCTTTTAATCAAAAGAGGAAGATAAGCAAAGAGATTTTAAGAAAGAACCATAGCGTCATACTACATTAAGATTGTCATGCTCGATCATCTTGGATCATATCACCGGAACACCATACATATAGCATAAATGGGATAGAAGTCGTTGCATTTTTGCTTTGTAGGTTGTGCACAAGTCTCATCTTCGCCTATTGTGCAATCGTGCTAGCGTCTCTCTAGCATTGTGCAACAAGATCATTTTTCGTGGATTCCACATTTTGAGCTCCATCCTTGGTTGCACGACCCCATTTATGTTTCCATGTGTGTGTTTCCGTGTGCCACATATTGCTATTGGTCTACTTCTTGCATTTGTGAATTTGCGAATCTTTTTCAACATTATTGAATCTTGCTAACAATTGCATAAATTTTGTCCACCATCCTCACCAAGCTCCACCAAAGGCTTTATTTGTGTAGGTGTGAGGATTAACGAGATCCGGTACCAATTGTACTATTTCCTTGTTACACTATTGAGTGATCATTGATCCATTTTCAACAACGGGTAAGGTACATTTGGTCTAGTTCTTTTCATTCTCCACTCACATTTGCTTGAGATGATGGATAGGCCAACTACTTCTTCGAACCCACTCTTCATCGAGCATGATGAGGATCCAAACAACTACGTCACTAAGAACCACCTCTTCGGCGTGCAAAGAACTTTACATCAAGAGAATGAAGCATTGGGCGACCGCATCGACCTACTCAGTACCGACTTGCGACAATTCGAGCAACATACAAGAGACTACTTCGACACATCAATGGCATCTCTCAAGGAGGACATACGAGCCATGATGGTCAACCGCTCTTCTACCACTTCATCCTATTCAAGATGGAGCCACTCAACTCGTCATTCTTCCGCACTATTCTTCGGATGCAAGTCCTCCATGAGCTCGTCCATGACATAATGAAGACCAAGAAGTTCATCAAGCTCCACAAAATCCATTTCACGGCAATGGATTACAAGAATGTCAATGTGAACGTGAGCGACTACGATGCCAAGCTAATGAACCTCCGGTCCAAGAGCAAGCTCCTATACGCCAAGATCAACAAGAACATCAAGACGGTAATGCCCTTCAACAAGAACAATATTGTCATGAGGAACAAAACCTTGAAGCCCAACGTGCTTTACGCGAAGATACACTAGCCGTCGACGAGCGCAACCGCCAAGCACTTCAAGAAGAGGCCCTCCGACAAGAGCGACAAGAAGACGCCGCACGTCTTGAGGAGTTTCAAGAGATGAGGAATCATGGTAACCTTCCACGACCTCAACGCCAAGCTAACAATCAAGAGGAGCATGAGGAGCACGCGGCTCAAGAACCTCCTCCACGGCAAGAGCGTCTTCATCATTACCATTGACCCCAACACAATGAAGAGCAACACTACAGCAAGCTCAAGTTCACCATGCCCAAGTTCTCCGAAAGCAACGGCCCCGAAGATTACCTTTCATGGGCATTGAAAGTTGACAAGATCTTTCTTTTGCACAACTATGAGGAAGAGAAGAAGATCTCCATGGCATCTCTTGAGTTCCAAGACTATGTCCTCATTTGGTGAGAGCAACTCATTGAACGTCGAGCGGCAAGTGGTGGCCCACCCATCACAACATGGAATCAAATGAAGGATGTCATGTGAGCGCGCTTTGTACCCATGTACTATAGCCGCGACCACTTGAAGAGATTGCAACTTATCAAGCAAGGCACAAAGTCCGTTGAAGAGTACTACAAGGAAATGGAGATTGCCATGATTCCAGCAAATGCCATGGAAGATGAGGATCAAACCATGACACGTTTCTCGAATGGCCTCAACCATCCAATCAAGAAGATCGCCGACTTCCAACCTTACTCCAACCTCATCGAACTCGTGCACCAAGCTACCAAGACGGAGCATCAAGTACAAGAAGACTACAAGTGTGCAAAGCACTCTTCCAAGACATACGGCTCCTACAACCAAGCTTCAACGACTACACCGCCTTCTACACCAACAAAGCTTTCTTCAAGCAACGGTGACAAGTCCAACTACAAGAAACCTTCATCAACTTCGACACCAAGACATCCTACTACTACAAGAAACTTCAAGCCGAGAGCTTCATCATCAATGACTCCAAACGATGGGACCGACAAGACAAGGTCCGTTAAGTGTTTTACTTGCCAAGGCCGAGGCCACAAGACATACCAATGTCCCACAAGGCGCACCATGATTGCCAACGACGATGGTACATACGACTCTATAAGTGAATAAGAAATGGAAACCCTTGATCATGTGGCAATGCACTGGCAAGTGAATGAAGATGAAGATGACCAAGTCTTTTGTGACAATGATTCGAGCCCGGCTCTCGTTGTCTCCAAGCTCTTGACACTTCAACACCAATAAGAGGAAGACCAATGTTGTCACATATTCCATACCAAGGCGGGCATCAACGATTGTTCTGTTAAGGTCATGATCGACAGAGGAAGTTACCACAACTCAGCAAGTGAAGAGCTATGTTCCAAGCTACAATTTGTCAAGATGAAGCACCCTCGCCCCTACAAGGTCCAATGGCTTAGCGACTCCAGCACCATCCAAGTGGAGCACACCGTTCAAGTCTCCTTTAAGATTGGAGCATACGAAGACACTTCGGAGTGTGATGTGGTTCCCATGTCCGTTTGCCATCTACTACTTGGACGACCATGGCAATTCGACTGCGGCGTCATCCACAATGGGCGAACCAATCACTATAGCTTCAAGATGAAGGGAAAGGAGTACGTGCTACGACCTATGTCACCAAGTCGAGTGATCACCGACAAGCAAGCAACCACCCATCATGGAGAGAATAGCGAGAGAGCGAACCACCAAAAAGAGAGTGAGCGCCACAAGCCCAAATTCAGTGCCTCCACGATGAATGACAAGAAAAACTTAGTACTATTCGCTACCAAAAGTGAGATGAGAGAAGTGTGTGAGAACCCATCTAGTGTTATGCACTATGTCCTATTGTGCAAGGACAAGGCAACAACAACTAACACCTCTCATCCTCTATCTGTAGTGTTGTCTTCTCAATTGCAGGAATTCAAGGACGTATTTCCCGATGAGCTACCTTCGGGACTGCATCCACTACGAGGCATCGAACACCGATCGACCTCATACCCGGAGCCCCTCTGCCTAACAAGGCACCCTACCACGTCAACCCCGAAGAAACCAAGGAAATCCAATGGCAAATGCAACAACTCATCAACAGTGGCCATGTTTGAGAAAGCTTGAGCCCATGCATCGTCCCGGTAATCCTTGTTCCCAAGAAAGATGGTACATATCGCATGTGTTCCGATTGTCGTCCTATCAATTCTATCACTATTAGATACCGTCACCCCATCCCGCACTTAGACGACATGCTCGATGAGTTTAGCAGAGCCACAATTGTCTCTAAGATTGATCTTAAGAGTGGCTACTACCAAATCCACATACAAGAGTGTGACGAATGGAAAACCGCATTCAAGACCAATTTTGGCTTATATGAATGGCTTGTTATGCTAATGGGCTTATCTGAAGCACCCGGTACGTTCATGTGCATCATGCATTTTGTCCTTAGGCCCTACATTGGTGTATTTGTTGTGGTCTATTTCGATGACATACTTGTTTTTAGCAAATTTCTCAAAGATCATGTCACGCCCATCTTAGAACCATTTTGCAAACTCTTCGCAAAGAGAGACTCTATGCTAACATGGAGAAATGCAAATTTGGTGTTGACAATTGTCTTCCTAGGACTTGTCATTTCTTCCAAGGGCGTGCATGTAGACGAAACCAAGATCGAAGCTATTAAAACTTGGCCCCAACCCAAAAACTTGCAACAAGTGCGTAGTTTTCTTGGCTTAGCCAGATTTTATCGTCGCTTTGTGAAGGATTTTAGCACCATTGCATCCCCTTTGCATGCTTTGAGTAAGAAAAATGCACCATTTGTTTGGGGACCATTCCAAGATACTACATTTCATGAGCTCAAGAATTTGCTTACAACTGCACCTTTGCTTGCATTACCCAAATTTGATAAACCTTTTTAGATACATTGCGATGCTAGCGATTATGGCATAGGAGGTGTGTTGATGCAAGAGAAGCGCCCCATTGCATACTTTAGTGAAAACTTTCCGGAGCACAACTTAACTACTCCATCTATGACAAAGAGTTATATGCCTTAGTGAGAGTCTTGCATGTTTGGGAGCATTATCTCCACCCTCATGAGTTCATTCTTCACACGGACCATGAAACACTTAAGTACTTGAAGGGTGAAACTAAATTGAACAAGCGTCATGCCAAATGGAGTGAGTTTATTGAATCTTTTCCTTATGTCATAAAGTACATTAAGGGTAAAGAAAATGTTGTGGCAGATTCACTTTCCCGCAAATGCATGCTTGTTACTCAACTTGAATTGAATGTCATTGGCTTTGAGCACATAAAAGACTTGTATGCGCATGATCCTACTTTTGCTATTCCTTATGCCAAATGTTTCACACATACATCTTGGGAATGCTATTACATCAAAGATGATTATATTATGAGAGCTAACAAACTATGTATTCCCGAGTCTTATCTTCGTTTGTTACTTTTGCAAAAATCTCATGGAGGAGAACTTATGGGAAACTTTGGACGCGACAAGACATTTGCTACGCTCTCCAATCACTATTTTCGGCCCAAGATGTTCCGCGATGTATCACACTTCACAAATAGATGCTCTACACGTCGCAAAGCTAAGTCTAAAGCTCAATCCCATGGTCTCTATATGCCACTTCCTATTCCGTATCACCCACGGGAAGATTTTAGTATGGACTTTGTGCTTGGTTTGCCTCGAACTCAAAATGGCAAAGATTCCGTTTTTGTTGTTGTGGATCATTTCTCTAAGATGGCACACTTTATACCATGCAACAAGATAGATGATGCTTGACATGTTGCCAATCTCTTTTGTAGGGAAATCCCGCGTCTACATGGAGTGCCAAAGACTATCGTGTCAGGCCATGACGTCAAGTTCCTAAGCTACTTTTGGAAGACGCTATGCGCCAAGCTCGGAATCAAGCTCCTATTCTCTTCGGCATACCATCCACAAACCGACGGCCAAATGGAGGTCACGAACTGGACGCTCTCTACTCTCCTATGCGTGTTGATCAAGAAGAACATCAAGGAGTGGGAGGAGTGTGTACCCATCACCGAGTATGCCTACAACCGCGCAAGACATTCGACTACTGGCAAGTCCCCCTTCGAGGTCGTCTACGGCTTCAAGTTGATGTACCCATTGGACATCCTACCGCTACCACCACAAGAGCGCATCAACATGGACGCGAGTGCTCAAGAGAGCTATCTCAAGAAGGTGCATGAAGATACAAGGCACACCATCGAGCGCCAAGTACAACGCCTCGCGACCAAGCTCAACATCAACAAGCAACCCATGGTATTCCACATTGGATATCTTGTGTGACTACACCTTCGCAAGGACTGCTTCCCTAATGAACGCAAGTCCAAGCTTCTCCCTCGAGCCGATGGACCCTTCAAGGTGCTCGAACGTTACAACAACAACAACGCCTACAAGATCGACATACCACGCGACAAGTACAACATGAGTGATATCTTCAACGTCAAATATCTCTCGCCCTACCATGGTGATGAAGATTCGATCTAAGGTTGGATCTTTCCCAAGGCGGGGGGGGAGATGATGCGGAGCATCCTAAGGTCATCCCCATGGACCTATCATCATCTCACAAAGTGCCAAGTGGACCCATGACACAAGCACGTGCAAGAGCTCTCGAGACCAAGGTGACATCACTCCTCTCGCAACTCCCTTTCGTACCACATGAAACATGGCTACTACCTCAAACGGAGACACTTTGCATACTCAAGTACATCGAAGGCAGCCATGGAGAAGCTAAGGAGCAAGAAGGATCGAAGGAGGAAGACATACGCGAAGACGGAGAAGAAAGCGACCAAGTCCTAGGCTAGCCGGACGATCCGAACGAGGTCCCGGACGATCCGGACAGAGCCTGGATGATCTAGACCCCGATCCAGCTACAGCGCCCGAAGACCACAGCAGCCAGCCAGCCGAAGCCGGATCATCCGGACGGACCCAGATGTCTAGACCAGGTACCGGACACCCGGAGCTCCTGCACCCGCCATGACACGTCCGGATCATCTGGACGTCGACCCGGATCATCCGGACCCCGAAGCCCGTATCATCCGGACCGTGCGTTCGTGCACGATGTTGGGCCGAGGCCCATGTACCCCTTCATCCCCTTTTCCTATATAAACGACTCCACCTGCACTTTTCTAGGGTTAGCATTAGTTTAGCACATATGAGAGATAGAGCTTTGCTCATCCACTTGATACCAACTCCATTGGAGCCCAAGCTCTCCATCTAGGAGAAGATTCCCCAAGTGGATTCAAGCCCTCCACCTAGGAGAAGATCCCCCAGTGGATTCAAGACCTCCTCTTGGAGAAGAACTAGCTACTTGTAGCTTTCCTTCATTGTCCTTGGATCTTGTGATCTCTTCGTGTTCATGGATCTAGCATATGTGTGATTGGATCATGTCACTTTGATTGTTTTCTCTTGTTTTCCCCTCGTGTTCTTCGTGTGTTCATCATGTTCTTCGTGGGATCCCCTCAATTTCGTGAAAGATCGGCCCCTAGGGTTCCACCCTACATCACCAGCTTCCAAGACAGACACTCCATCGCCGCCGGGGCACCAAGCCACTGAAGCACAAGCATAGACATAGACAACGCATGAGTACGACAGCCGTATCCATGACTAGTATTAGTCAACACCCAAGTCAATCCACATGCCAAGGAACAAACTCGGGCATGGGCGCTAGACCTAGTTGGGTCAAGCCCCAGCTCGGCCCGAGGCACGGATCATTGCAATCGAGCCATCTTTGTTGCTGCCTAGTGAGGTGGCCTTGCGGGATCACCATGTGTCACATCCCGTTCCAAGTGTGAGCGATGACATTGTTGTCTGCCTGACGACCAGTTTGGAACTCCAGCACCCCGTCTCATGGGTTACCTCTCTTGATACAAGCCTGTGAACTTAGGATTGTGGTGGAACCTAGGATCTCAGTCGAGATGGCCCTTATTGACTTATGGCATCTCGCGTTCTGGAGGCCATTTGGGCCCCCGGAACTTGCCACTTGGCAAGAGCTTCTTGAGTGCATCGCGCTTCGGTCTCCGGACGTGGATTAGTCGAGCAATCGCATCTCCTGGCATTTGGAGCCCTCGGGTAGGTTCTCCACCAAATCCCTCTACCAGGCCATTGCGGCTGCTCGTGCCCCAACACCCTAGTCCATATCTGGGCGATTAGACTGCCACTGAACATCTGGATCTTCCGGTGGCAATGGATCCGGGGATGGGTTCTTTCCGGCGTGGAGGTGCTCAAACGCAATGGCCCGGGTGATGGGATCTGCCCCCTGTGTGGGACATAAGACTAGAATCACATCTTCTTCATGTGTGTGTCCGCACAATTCCTTTGGAGTTGCTTCCGCGAAGCGATTGGTGGTCGTTGGTGTGGCAACAACTTCCCTAGCCTCTTTGCGGAAATCCGGGCCTCCCCTCAGCGTATCCGTCACATTAGGTGGCTGGGTATTGGGATTCTTGCTTAGACGCTTTGGACCGTCGGCAATAAACTTGTGATCCAGCGTGTACCTCTTCGATGTACTACTGACACAATTTTCAAAATGTGTGGATATTTGCAGCTTTGGCGGCCGCTTAGCTACCCTCAGGATCGAGACGCCATCAACATCATCATTGCAGATCTTCCTGCGATGGCTCTCCGCTTGGCGCCGCCGCTTCCTCCTCCACCCCTTGAGCCGGATTAGCCTTCTCGAGGCTTGTGCTGCCGCCTTTCTTTTCGCTTTTAAGGGCTTGTTGAGTTGTGCCCTCAGCAAAACCCTTTAGTACTTTGTCTGTCTTCTACCTTTGTGTGTGTGTGCGGTGTGAATATTTGTTGGATCTTGTGGCTCTGGTGGTTTTCTTAATATATAAAGCGGGAATAAGCCTTTTTCGGTATACAAGCCTGTGAGGCGTTATAAAATCATAATAATTAGTAAAAAAACTACATATAAAAATCTTACTATTTTTGTCTTGTGCAAAAATGGCATGAAAATTATCACTTTTTGCGAGAGAAATTTCTAATCTATTCCTCATCGGTCATTGCAGTACATAGAGCACCAGAAGTAACAAAAATTCATTCATGACTATAGACCACCTACTGATGGCTACGAGCACTGGAGCGAGCCAAAGGCACGCCACCGTCATCGGTCCTTCCTCACCGAAGCTGAGCAAATCTTGTTATACTAGAAAGTCATGAATTCGTTATGCTAAGTCCTCATAAGACCAATGCACCAAAATTGCAACTGTCACCAACAATATGAGAATTTATTCATCCTTTGTGTTCTGTCATAGGACATGTATGTTCTTTTCGTTTTCCACCCTTGCATTCCGAAAATATGTGAATTGTTTCGGATATGAGAACCTTGAAAGTCCAAACCACCTTCCAAATTTAACCTTGTTATCCCAAACATGTTCTCATCTCTGGAAATTTTTGGGAAAATAATCTTCGATATGGGAACCTGTAAATAATCATCAAAATATGAAAAATTATCTTCTGTCAGAAAAGCAAACACGGAATAAATGGCTTTAGTAAATTTGAAGTTTAATATGGATGAGGTTCCATAGTTCGAAGCTTAATAGAAAAGGCAATATTTTACTTTTACTGTAATATTTAATCATGTATGGTTTAAAGTAATAATTAAAAATATAATGTAAAGGAAATTTGAATGCAAAAACCAATTACGTGCTTCTAACTCCCTGTCAGGTTTTAAAGTACTAATTAGTTGTCAAAGGCAATACCAAAGTCTTGGAAAGGTGGCTTATATCTAATGAAATTGTAGGCAACTTAAGAGTAAACAATTCTTATCTTCGTTATTACTGATCCTGACAAATGGAGGAATTACAACGACGAATGCGAGTATTGGGCTCCTCTGTTTTAAGACATGACTTTCATTTGGCATGGTTTCATCTGCAATTTCGTAGCTAGACTTGTGCTCTATATCCTAATCAGATCATGAGCTTTTCTCATTAATAATAAGTGGAGTTTCCTGTTCAGTTTTCTGTTTTAAAAGTTGTATTCATGCATGAATCTTTAGTTATGTCACAAACATTACTGACATTTGTTCTTGCATGTTCTCCTGGTATAATCGCGTCTGAAGCCACGGCTTCTGCTGCATTTGGTGTGTTCAGTAGCAACTCGGGGGTGTTCTTTTCATTTCTCTTCCATGTCAGTAATGTTGCCTGACTGGAACCAATAAGAGGACGTGATGGACTAGTATCATTTTAGGGTATTTAGCTTTTGCATTCAAGCCATTGAAAGAATGTTTCATACTAGCATAACTGCAACCGTAAACAGGGGCCAAAACTGGCTTTATATTCTCCTCTTGCCATGCCATGCATATATACTTTAAAAAACAAAGCTGTTGAATAAGCACAATATATATTGCAAACGTATATGCTGAATTAGTTCACAAACATTCAAGCCAGACAGTGGCATCATCAGCAGTGTCTTAATTATTTCTCACTGCAAGATGTAGTCGTGCTAGTGCTCACAAGATTATATATGTAGTGAAGAAAAGAGAAATGGTTCGAATCTCTGGTTATGAACAAGCAGAAGATATTAAATAGCATGAGTGAAGATGTTCGGCATCATCGAGCTTCCGGGCAACCGATCAGCCGCTGGAAGCCTTGGAGACCTCCTTGAGAGCCCGCAGGATCTCATCCGACTTCAGATCACCGCGCGTGGTGGTAGCCAATGGGCTATCGGACGGGACAACGTCTTCCTTGTGGTAACTCCCTGAGCTCCTCAGCAGGTCCTCTGAGCCTTTCTCGGTGACGCCTTTAACAATCACCGTCTTGTGTAGTCCTGAAAGCATCTCCTCACGGTCGGTGTCGCCATGTTCCCCGAGGACAATGTACATGTTGCCCACGGGCAGGCCCCAACGCACAAAGAGGTACCTGAGATTGTCGGCAGAGATCCAACAATTAATTGATATGCTTGTTGCTTTTTTGTTGTAAAAAATGCTACCGTATTTTGTGAAAAAACAAAAAAATGCAGCACTCTTTTGACCGGAAACAGCAAGAGTTCTGTTTTTGCATTATGGAACAGAGTAAAGAGCACTGAGAAAACAACGGAAAAAACTGTACAATAGAAAACGAAAAACACAAGGGCTACAGCAGAGTGAGCCTTCGCTCAATAAAACAATGCGGTACTCACCTGAGTGCTTGTGACCTTGATGCCATGAGAGGGACAACCTGCATCCTCGTTGACTTCCGACAGTACATGAGGTGGCACCGGAGGCCACGCATCCTCAGCCTCTCCCGCATCTCATCGATAGTTCTCACCTGTGGAATTAAGAAAATTCACGTTCATATACCAATGGTAAGGATTGTTCATTTGTCAGTGAGTAATGAAAGATAAAGATATGCAGGAGCCTTTACCTTCTTGGGGTCCCTGACGAAGAAGGAGACGCAGTGCGCATTGCAGGACTCCACGTCAGGCTCGACGACACTGCCGGAGCCGTCCTGTGAGGCCATGAGCTTCCCTATGGTCTGCCTGGCGCCGTCGTGAGACCACCGATGGTTGATGTGCTGCAGGTAGTCCTGGTCGGGCCGGAGCTTCCCCTGGGCATCCAAGCACTGCGCGGAGCCAGGGTAGTACACCTCGCTGCCACTGCCGCAGATGAGCGCATCGAAGTCGGTTGGGGGAACCTTCCCCGTCTGTAGGAGCTGGAGCGTCTCGGACAGCGGCATCGCCGTCGACAGTGCGAACCCGGAGATCTTGGACAATTGGGTGTCAGACCGGACCGCCCTGAACACCTCCTGAATCACCTGCAACATCTTCTTGCTGGAACGTCCGTCGTCACCATAGCAGTCCACGGCCACGATGAACAGCCGGCGGCGGCGGCGCAGGAGTGGGTACTTGTTGACGGTGCCAGCGGCGTGAACGTTGGCCGGATTCTTGTCCGTGGCAGCATCTGGAGCTGCAGAAGACGACTGGTGGAGCTTGTTCATGATCTTCTGCACCTGGTCCTGCGGGTCCGACGAGGCGGGCTCGTTAGTGGAGCCTCGCTCGCCGTCGATGGACAGGCGGAGCGATAGGTCCTGGAATTCCATGAGCGAGTCCTCGGCCTCATCGTCAGCGCCAGCGTCCGCAGGCGTGTCCTTGAGCCAGCGTGGGTTCCTGATCCGGCACCCGGCCACCCTGGCGAGGTACGTCCGGCAGTGCTCCGGCCACGAGTAGAGGTGGATGTTGCGCAGCCCGTTCTTCCGGCACTCATGCCACAGGTTCTTGTCGGCCACCAGCTTCAGCAGCGCGTCGGCGATGGCGTTCTGGTCGTGCGGATCCACTAGCAGCCCACTGTTCAGTGTCTATACCAGTGCCACACACATCACGTAGTTAAATGTACTTTCACACATAACTAGTGCATAGCAAAATTTGCAACACAGGATGTGGAAACATAGGATGCATGCTTACATTTGTAATGTCGACCGGACCGCCGTTCTTGGTGGCGACGATTGGGAGACCGTGCGCTGCAGCCTAAAGGCCATAAGATTGCCAGTATAAAGTTATGTTTATCTTTATTTTTCTATGAGAACAGGGAAGCATCAGCTGATTGACATTGTCAGATAACTGGAACTGAAGCTAACCTCGATTAGTGTAAGGCCGAAAGGCTCCACGAGAGCAGGATTGATGAATACACCCTGCAGGGGATAACCAATGCTTTTCGTCAGAATGAGATGCTGAATCTTAAACATGATAGAACAACTGAATATAACATGCAACCGACCTTCGTCTTGGCTGTGAGGCGATAAATCTCAGGGACGTCGGCCTGCTTGTGATGCTTGGGGAAGGCCACACTTCCATACAGATCATACTTGTCAACCAGCTTCAAGACAGTGGTGAGGACATTTGCATTGCCGGGAGGCATCTCCTCGATGTCATCTCTGTTCCCCATGATCAGAACCTGAAAACAGATGATGTAAATTTTGTTAACCACCACAAGATATTCTGAAACATGCTTTCTGGTCCTCCTTTCATCCAGTTCCTAATATCATCAAATGTCAAAAGATCATTCACATATTCATCTAAATATGATATATGGTTACTAAGTTTGCAAGTTCCCTGAATGGGCAGCATTTTCCAAATGCTTTGAGAAGATATTCAGAAACATGTTACTCTTTTCATAAAGGTAACAATGAAATGTGGATGATCTTTTGACATTTGATGATATTAGGAACTAAAAATATGTTACTAAATTTGTGTAACTAAACCAAAAATATGGTTACTGAAGTTGTATAACTGACTTTACTTATTCAGGTAGGCCGTCTAAAAGGAGGCAGGATATTGCTTACTAAGTTTGCAAGTTCCCTCAGTGGGCGGCATTCTCCAAATGCTTTGACAAGAGTAGTGATGTTCTTCTTCGGATCAGGCCTTGACAGTGCCAAGATCATTGGCTTGTGAGGATTGGTCAGGAAGCGCATCACCTGTGGCACGAGTTTCATGCGGCAATATTATGATCATTTTAATTGATGTAGATTGAAATTGATTTGGATATGCATATGAAATTTGGAACCAAACACCAACCTCAGCCCAGATTGGGGGTAGTGACCTCGGTGATGCAGCATCCAGATTTATATCATCTTTATCGCCATCTCCATCGATATCTTGAACCACAACATTGCTGAAATCCATCCCAGGAGGAATCACCTATCAAGAAGCAAATCGAATTAGCACAAACAAAAACCATGGGGAAAAACTACACTCATTGCCACATATGCCACCTCAAATACCAACTTGCGGAATTTTGACAGATATGGTACATTGGTATTACACTTGAAAAAATTGGTTATACTTGGTACTGGACACTCACCATCATCCTAGGCATGAAACGGCCATGGCAGCTGAGCCCGCGTCTCGTCCGTGCCCGCAACACTTTCTCAAGCTTGACATCAAAGCCATCATACAATCCCCACTGCTCATCGATCTCCTGCCTGGTGCTAGTAATCACAAGCTCTGCTGCGTCCAAGGCCAGCTCCTCCCCCTCAATACGCCTCATGATCTTGTAGGTTGCGTCGATCTCCTCCTTGGACATACGCCCTTGCATCATAATCTGCTCCAGCTTGTTCCTCCCAAGCGAGTGACCAGTGAGCACCATCGGCACATTCAACGCGCCAGAAAGAAGGGCAGCAACATCGCCAGCGTCGGCATAGTGGCCATGGATCACATAAGGCAGCACTGGCTTCCCATGGCCTACCTGTTCGCCCAAAACCTTTGACATGTTTAGAATGTGCGCAAGGGCTCCGTCAACAAACTCTTGGAGGTAAGGCCACAGGGACTCCTTCTTGATGTACTTGTTACTCTGGCCGCAAGGGATGCGCACAATGTATGCCCCGCCGCTCTCACCGCTCCCCTCTGCGTCGTGGGAACCGGAGGTTAACATCTCTGTTGGCTCCCCGTAGCTCCAGTCCACGTCGGGTGATGACACTTGGCGAGTAAACAGGTCTACTCTGTACACTCCGGGCATCATTGCAAGCGCTCTCGCAAGTTCCACAACATATTTCACCTGAAAAACAGGAGAATAGCTCGCCATAAGTCAATGCAAATCTTGGTTACAAGAAACATTTTGTGTAACTAAAGTTCGGTTTGGTTTACCTGCCCTCCCGTATCTGAATCACTACCCAGTTCCATGTTTTCTCCACGGACAAGACCGTGCACACTGCAACCAAGATGACAAAAATTGTAAAACTTTCACGACATCAACATGGCAATGGTCATGCAGTATAGGATAGAAGTTAAAGGAATTGGTTAACAGAGCTGTGAGGTTTAAGAATGAGACCTGATGAGCACAATGTACAACTTCTTCTCCTTATTCTCGTCCGACCACACACTAAGGTCGGAGAAATTCCTCTGGAACTTCTTCTTGGGGGTCCCTGACGGCATCAGCTCGCCGACGATGTCCCCCTTCTCGCCCTCGTCGAGATCTTCCGACAGGTCCTCCGTGGCCTCGCGGCGCACCTTCTCCTGTTCATTCTGCCGAGCCGACATCCTCTGGATGCCCTCAATCTCCAGCTGCTCGTCATCAAACAAGCCACGCCGCACCAAAAGGATAAAAATGTTCAGAAGCGTGACCAAATCCAAAAGGAAATACTCTGTTATGGCAAGAAATAATACTGCAAAGGCCTTCTGTTTTTGTTTCTTTGTTTACTTTTCTTTTCGGTCCTGTACAGACTCATTCAAAAAAATTATAAATATATGCAGTAGGAGCAATTCCTGTTTTCCGGCAAAAAATAAATGCAAACGCATCAGTCTGGCAGATGCAGTTTCCTTCGGTTGAGAGAAAATGGGAGAGGGGAAAGTGAAAGCCAACTTATCAGCCATTACTGATGGCACGAGAAGATCGTAATTCCCTTTCTCTTTTCACATCATTTGTGTGAAGAAACGATCAGCAATCATACATCCTATCTCCGAAGAAAAACATCATAGGGCCAAAATATAAAATAAAATGGAGACGTGTGTGTTGTCTCTGAGACCAGAGTACTGAATTCTCGAAACGTCAGAGGCGCAGAGAGATCATGCATGCCTACGGCTTGATCTGGTTTCTAAACGACGAAATGACCGATCTAACCTCACGACCAAACATGCCGTTGGAAACATCTCGATACGTCAATCACTTTCATCATCAAAAAATATTAAAATAATAGATCGACCCATACAGATCGCACCACGATGCAGTTAACAATTGGCTAGTGTGTCACGAACAGAAACAGAGAAACCACAGGAGCAATCAACCGACCGACGAAACCAACCAAAACGAGAAATCAACAAGGGGATCGATCAACGAACACGAGACGATCAAGAAGAGAAGGGAACACGAGAGAGAGGATGGCTTGCCTGCTTCTTCTTGCGGGCGAGGTGCCAGATGCGCCAGCACATGTTCTCGAGGCGGCTGCTGCGCTCGCGGGCGTTGCGGGTCGCCACGACCTTGATCCATGTCCTGTGGAGGTCGCTCTCGTCGACGCCTTTCACCACCTCCTCCACAAAGTACGTTGTGGGGTTGAATATCGTGTGCGGCCCGCGGGGGCTCGACGACGACTTCGGGTCACCCCCGCCGCCGCCGCCGCCGCCGCCGCCGGCCCCGGCACCGGAGCCGCCACCGCCTCCGCCTCCGCCACCCGACGCGCCGCTGTCAAGAATCGCCTCCAGATAGCCATTGATCCACTCGTTGCCGGCCATCGTGATGCACCCGCCGCGGCGGCCCGATTCGCGTGCGTCTGTTCCGTTGGGCGAGAGAGAGGGAGAGATGCTCCGTTGGGCGAGAGGGAAGATGGAACTGTCAAGAGAGAGAAAGAGAGAGGAGAGTGGAGAGAAAAAGGGATGGCGCTGGGTGCGTGGCCGTACCGCCGCAGTTATAGGCTCGGTTGAGAGAAACACGGAGAGCCGGAAGCCAAAACTCCATTGTGGAAGGAGAGGAGGGAAGCGCGCGACCGCCCGCCCGCCAGCCCGCCACGTGGAGAGTGTACATGTTCGTTTCTCTCGAGAAAAGGAATTACGTTTGTACGTGTCGGGGCGTGGTGCGCTCCCGCCGAGGAAAGAAACTAGGATACACCACATTCAACCCCCTCAAATGCAGGCGGACAACGACCCGTTAAGCCTAAGTAATTTTTTTCAGAACTGAATACCTTAATTCAGAAATCTCAAATCCGTTAGGCCATGTACAATGGTTCTATCTTAGCAATGTCACGTAGGATAAATTATGAGATGGGGAAAATAGAAATCATAAGAAAAGGCTTGTCTTCTCTTATTTAAGACAAGACAAGAGATGATCTCTTAGCATAAATATGTCTCACCATGTTTTTAGAAATAGCTAGTTATTGAAGATAAGGCTAAGAGATGGCCCATTATAGACATATTTTTTTGTTATCTCTAAATTACATGCAGACTTTAGATAAGACTATCTTATAAACCATTGTACATGCCCTTACATGCAATGTAAAACCCAATCTAAACGGAGCTCGTCCGGCTTTGCCATGTCCATGTCCGGTGGCTGGTTGCGCCCCTCAAAGTGTTGCTCCGGTCATCAGAGTAGGATATGTGACACGCACCACTCACATGACTCAAGGAGTCACCGTCTTCCATGCCTTACTCTTCCTTGTCGGAGTCTGGAGCCTTGACAGTGTCAGTCAACGTGAGGTCGACAACGAAGCCGTCATGGTCGGAGGTCACGTTCACCATGACACGACTACGGTGCCGGGGGTTGCAGGCCATCACATGAGGCGCTAGAGAGTGCGACTCCCCCTCCCCGGCGTCTATCACAAGTACTGTCGCGCCATCCTGCACGCTGTGCCTCGTACGGCGGGCACGCCGTGCCATACACTCAGTGAATAGGACACGGATGGCCTCGTCGCCAGCACGCCAATGAAGGGGTTGTGCCTCCGCCACGGCGTCCGGGCGCCAGACAAAGCACACCATCTCCGCCGAGGAAGCGACAATCTGCCTCGTCTCAGATCCACGCACCATTTGGGCGAACGTAATGGATTCACGACGGATCGAGTCTGACCGCTGTCGGGCATTCTCCTCACGGAAGCGATGGAGCGCAATGCGGATAGCCATCTCCTTCTCGGGCCTGACTGGGAGGAGGTCCCAGTTCACGGATCGCCGGACGGGAGCTTGGTTGACTGGAGGGTAGTGGAGTGAAGTTGTTAGGGTTTGCCTTGGGAGCGGGTGAGGACGATTATATGTGGAGTCGGGATAGGCCAGTGTGCCCCGAGCTGACGTGACGGACGGGACTGCGCACCAGCTGGATTGGAGGGCTATGATGCTTGGTTAGACAGGCACGAAAGAACTCGAGAGCAGACCTAGGCTAGGACGATGGCCCACGCCCAACAAGATGCGGCTCGCTATCAAGGGCCTGCAGATCCAGTATGCTTCACAGACGAGGTCATGGAGCACCAGTTCCCAGAGGGGTTTAAACCCATCAACATTGATCAATATGACGGAACAACGGACCCTGCTGTTTGGATAGAAGATTTCCTTCTCCATATTCACATGGCCCATGGTTCGAGGGGCGTTTGCCCCCGGGCGTCTGCTACTTCTCGAGCTTGCGTTGGTTTTTCCCTTGAAGAGGAAATGGTGATGCAGCAAAGTAGAAATAAGTATTTCCCTCAGTTAAGAACTAAGGTATCAATCCAGTAGGAGGAACACACAAGTCTCCAATGATAGCACCTGCACAAACAAACAAATACTTGCACCCAACGTGATAAAGGGGTTGTCAATCCCTTCACGGTTACTTGCAAGGATGAAATCTGATAGAGATAGGTATAAAAGATAAATAAAAGTGCAAAATAAAATAAAGATAAATAAATTGCAGCAAGGTATTTTTGGGTTTTTGGTTTTATAGATCTGAAAATAATATGATAAAAGATAGACCCGGGGCCATAGTTTTCACTAGAGGCTTCTCTCTTGAAAGAACGCATACGATGGGTAAACAAATTACTGTTGATCAATTGATAGAAAAGCACAAAGTTATGATGATATCTAAGGTAATGATCATGAATATAGGCATCACATCCGTGACAAGTAGACCGACTCCTGCCTGCATCTACTATTATTATTCCATATATCGACCGCTATCCAACATGCATCTACTGTATTAAGTTGACAAGAATGGAGTAACGCCTTAAGCAAGATGACATGATGTAGAGGGATAGATCCAATCAATATTAAATAAAACCCATCTTTTTATCCTTAATGGCAACAATACAAATACGTGCCTCCCTACTCCTTCTGTAACTGGGTGAGGACACCGCAAGATTGAACCCATTACAAAGCACCTCTCCCATTGCAATAAATCTAGTTGGCCAAACCAAATCAATAGATCTGAGAGAAATACAAAGCTATCTTAATCATGCATAAAAGAGTTCAGAGAAGACTCAAACAATATTCATAGACAATCTGATCATAAATCAACAATTCATCGGATCTCAACAAACGCACCGCAAAATAAGATTACATAGAATAGATCTCCAAGAACATCGAGGAGAACATTGTATTGAATATCAGAGAGAGAAGAAGCCTGATACGTCTCCAACATATCTATATTTTTTTGTTCCATGCTATTATATTATCTGTTTTGGATGTTTTGTATGCATTAATATGCTATTTTATATTATATTTTTGGGACTAACCTATTAACCTATAGCCTAGTGCCAGTTTCTGTTTTTCCTTGTTTTTTAGCTTCGCGGAGAAGGAATACCAAGCGGAGTCCAAATGGAATAAAACCTTCGCGATGATTTTTCTTGGACTAGAAGACACCCAGAAGACTTGGAGATCAAGTCAGAACAACCACTAGGCGGCCACAAGGGTGGAGGGCGCGCCCAGGGGGTAGGGTGCGCCCCCTACCTTGTGGGCCCCTCGGTGACCCCCTGACCTAGTTCTGCCTCCTATATATTCACATATATTCCCGGACCTCCAAAAGCATCCACGAAAACACTTTTCCATCACCGCAACCTTCTGTTCCCGTGAGATCCCATCTTGGGGCCTTTTCTGGCACCCTGCTGAAGGGGGATTCGATCACGGAGGGCATCTACATCAACTCTATTGCCCTTCCGATGAAGCGTGAGTAGTTTACCTCAGACCTACGAGTCCATAGCTAGTAGCTAGATGGCTTCTTCTCTCTCTTTGATTCTCAATAACATGTTCTCCTCGATGTTCTAGGAGATCAATCTGATGTAATCTTCTTTTGCGGTGTGTTTGTTGAGATCCGATGAATTGTGGATTTATTATTAGATTATCTATGAATATTATTTGAATCTTCTCTGAATTCTTATATGCATGATTTGATATCTTTGTCATTCTCTTTGAACTATCGGTTTGGTTTGGCCAACTAGATTGGTTTTTCTTGCAATGGGAGAAGTGCTTAACTTTTGGTTCAATCTTGTGGTGTCCTCACCCAGTGATAGTAGGGGTAGCAAGGCACGTATTGTATTGTTGCCATCGAGGATAAAATGATGGTTTTACATCATATATCTTGAGTTTATTCCTCTACATCATTTCATCTTACTTAAAGCGTTACTCTGTTCTTAATGAACTTAATACTCTAGATGCAGGCAGGAGTCGGTCGATGTGTGGAGTAATAGTAGTAGATGCAGGCAGGAGTCGGTCTACTTGACACAGACGTGATGCCTATATTACATAATCATTGCCTTGGACATCGTCATAACTTTGCACTTTTCTATCAATTACTCGACAGTAATTTGTTCACCCATCGTATTATTTGCCTTTAAGAGAGAAGCCTCTAGTGAAACCTATGGCCCACGATTCTATTTTCCATCATAATAGTTTCTGATATACTATTTTGCAATCTTCACTTTCAGATCTATACAACAAAAAACTCAAAAATATTTTATCTTTTATTTAGTTTTCTTTATCTATCTCTATCAGATCTCACCTTTGCAAGTGAACATGAAGGGATTGACAACCCTTTATCGCGTTGGGTGCAAGTGTTTGATTGTTTGTGCAGGTATTAGGTCATTTGTGCATTCTTCTCCTACTGGATTGATACCTTGGTTCTCAAATTGTGGGAAATACTTATCTCTACTTTGCTGCATCACCCTTTCCTCTTCAAGGAAAAAACCAACGCAAGCTCAGGAAGTAGCAGGAAGAATTTCTGGCGCCATTGCCGGGGAGATCTACACCAAGTCAAGACATACCCATCATAAAGTATCATCTCTTGCATTACACTATTCGCCATTTGCCTCTCGTTTCCTCTCCCCCACTTCTAAAACAATTTTCAGAAAGATTTTCTCTTTTCTTCGCCCTTCTTCCTTTCGTCTTTTTGTTTGCCTTTTTGCCCGTGCGTTGGTGTGTCTTCCTACCTTTATGGCTCAACCAAAGAATGTTGATCCTTAGTATATATAGGAGGATGGAAGAAATTGAAAATAATGTTAGGAGCTTCATGTCTTTACAATTTGAGCATAATAGTTTCTTTAGAAACGAGCTTAAGGAGCAGAAAAGTTTTATGGAATATATGAATAAAGAGCTCGATGATATGTCTAAGGAATTTTATGGTTTGAAATCTCAGTTTGCTCATCTAGAAAATTTAGTAGGCCAAATTTCTGATAAACAAGCTACTTTGGTAAACAAGATGGCCGCTAAACCGAAGTCTTTAAATAATGATGATCTTAAAGTAATTGATGTGACTCCTATTGAATCTTTGTTTTCCAATATAAATCTTGATACATATGGGACTGGAGATGAGTCAACTTTAGTTAGAAGGCATCCCAATGATTCAGAGTTTTTAGATGTTGATGCAAAAAATGATAAAAGTGGGATTGGAGAGGTCAAAACTAAGTAGCAATGAACCCACTCTTTTGAATTTCAAGGATTTTAATTATGATAATTGTTCTTTGATAGATTGTATTTCCTTTTTGCAATCCATATAGAATTCTCCTCATGCTTATAATCAAAATAAAGCTTTTACTAAACATATTGTTGATGCTATGATGAAATGTTTTGAAGAAAAGCTTGAATTGGAAGTTTCTATTCCTAGAAACCTTATGATGAGTGGGAACCTACTATTAAGATTAAGATTGAATATTATGAGTGCCATGCTTTGTGTGATTTGGGTGCTACCGTTTCCACAATTCCAAAACCTTTATGCGATGTGCTAGGTTTCCGTGAATTTGATGATTCTTCTTTAAATTTGCATCTTGCGGATTCCACTATTAAGAAACCTATGGGAATGATTAATGATGTTCTTATTGTTGAAAATAGGAATTATGTGCCCGTAGGTTTCATTGTTCTTGATATAGATTGCAATCCTACATGTCCTATTATTCTTGGTAGACCTTTCCTTAGAACGATTGGTGCAATTATTGATATGAAAGAAGGAAACATAAGATTTCAATTTCCGTTAAGGAAGGGCATGGAACACTTTCCTAGAAATAAAATTAAGTTGTCATATGAATCTATTACGAGAGCTACTTACGAATTGCATACCAAAGATGACAATACTTAGATTTGTGCTTCTGTTCCTAGCTAGGGGCGTTAAACAATAGCGCTTGTTGGGAGGCAACCCAATTTTATTTTTGTTGTTTTTGTTTTGCTACTATTCTTGAATAAATTACACATTATTACCTATATAGTAATTGTGTTTTGGTGTTTTAATTAGTGTTTGTGCCAAGTAAGACCTTTGGAATAGTTTACGGTGATAGTTGAATTGATCTTGCTGAAAACACAAACTTTTGCGCTCAGGAAAACAATTATCATTTTTAACAGAAGCGTGATAAAATACTGATTCTTTTTTAAGAATATTAATATAAAATTTTCCTCTGTTGTCCTAATTCTTCAGAATTTTTGGAGTTACAGAAATATTCGGGAGTTACAGACTGCTACAGACTGTTCTGTTTATGACATATTTTGTTTCCTATGTGTTGTTTGCTTATTTTGATGAATCTATGGGTAGTATCGGGGGGCATGAACCATGGAAAAGTTGGAATATAGTTGATATTACACCAATATAAATAAATAATGAGTTCACAACAGTACCATAAGTGGTGATTTATTTTCTTATACTAACGGATCTCATGAGATTTTCTGTTGAGTTTTGTGTTGTGAAGTTTTCAAGCTTGGGGTAGAGATTTGGTGGACTATGGAATAAGGAGTGTCAAGAGCCTAAGCTTGGGTATTCCCAAGGAACCCCAAGGTAATATTCAAGGACAACCAAGAGCCTAAGCTTGGGGATGCCCCGGAATACATCCCCTCTTTTGTCTTCGTCTATCGGTAACTTTACTTGAGGCTATATTTTTATTCACCACATGATATGTGTTTTGCTTGGAGCGTCTTGTATGATATGAGTCCTTTCTTTTTAGTTTTCCACAATTATCCTTGATGTACACACCTTTTGAGAGGGACACACATGAATCGTGATTTATTAGAATACTCTATGTGCTTCACTTATATCTTTTGAGCTAGGCAATTTTGCTCTAGTACTTCACTTATAACTTTTTAGAGCACGGCAGTGGTTTTATTTTATATAAATTATTGAATTCTCATGCTTCACTTATATTAATTTTAGAGTCTTTTTAAACATCATGGTAATTTGCTTTGGTTATAAATTTAGTCCTAATATGATAGGCATCCAAGAGGGATATAATAAAAACTTTCATATAAAGTGCATTGAATATTATGAGAAGTTTGATTCCTTATGATTGTTTTGAGATATAAAGATGGTGATATTAGAGTCATGCTAGTGAGTAATTGTCGATTGTAGAAATACTTGTGTTAAAGTTTGTGATTCGTGTAGCATGCACGTATGGTGAACCATTATGTGATGAAGTTGGAGCATGATTTATTTATTGATTGTCTTCCTTATGAGTGGCAGTCGGGGACGAGCGATGGTCTTTTTCTACCAATCTATCCCCCTAGGAGCATGCGCATAGTACTTTGTTTCAATGACTAATAGATTTTTGCAATAAGTATGTGAGTTCTTTATGACTAATGTTGAGTACATGGATTATACGCACTCTCACCCTTCCACCATTGGTAGCCTCTCTAGTACCGCGCAAATTTCGCCGGTACCTTAAACCCACCATATACCTTCCTCAAAATATCCACCATACCTACCTATTACGGCATTTCCATAGCCATTCCGAGATATATTGCCATGCAACTTTCCACCGTTTCGTTTATTATGACACGCTTCATCGTTGTCATATTGCTTTGCATGATCGTGTAGTTGACATCGTATTTGTGGCAAACCATCTTTCATCATTTTTTATACATGTCACTCTTGAGTCATTGCACATCCCGGTACACCACCAGAGGCATTCATATAGAGTCATATTTTGTTCAAAGTATCCAGTTGTAATTCTTGAGTTGTAAGTAAAGATCATCATTATTAGAGCATTGCCCCATGTGAGGAAAGGATGATGGAAGCTATGACTCCACCACAAGTCGGTATGAGTCTCCAGACTTCACAAAAATAAAAATAGGCCAAAGAAGTCCACACACAAAAATGAGAGAAAAAGACAGAAGGGGCAATGTTACTATCCTTTTTCCACGCTTGTGCTTCAAAGTAGCACCATGATCATCATGATAGAGAGTCTCCTATGTGGTCACTTTCATATACTAGTGGGAAGTTTTCATACAGAACGTGGCTTGTATATTCCAATGATGGGCTTCCTCAAATTGCCCTAGGTCTTCGTGAGTAAGCGAGTTGGATGCACACCCACTTAATTTCTTTTTGAGCTTTCATACACTTATAACTCTAGTGCATCCGTTGCATGGAAATCCTTACTCACTCACATTGATATCTATTGATGGGCATCTCCATAGCCCTTTGATACGCCTAGTTGATGTGAGACTATCTCCTTCTTTTTGTCTTCTCCACAACCACCATATTCTATTCCACCTATAGTGATATGTCCATGGCCCATGCTCATGTATTGCGTGAAAGTTGAAAAAGTTTGAGAACACCAAAAGTATGAAGCAATTGCTTGGCTTGTCATCGGGGTTGTGCGTGATTTGAATATTTTGTGTGATGAAGATGGAGCATAGCCAGACTATATGATTTTGTAGGGATAACTTTCTTTGGCCATGTTATTTTGAGAAGACATAAGTGCTTGTCAGTATGCTTGAAGTATTATTGTTTTATGTCAATATTAAACTTTAATTTTGAATCTTATGGATCTAAACATTCATGCCACAATAAAGAAAATTACATGGATAAATATGTTAGGTAGCATTCTGAAGGAAATATGCCCTAGAGGCAATAATAAAGTTATTATTTATTTCCTTATTTCATGATAAATGTTTATTATTCATGCTAGAATTGTATTAACCGAAAACATAATACATGTGTGAATACATAGACAAACATAGTGTCACTAGTATGCCTCTACTTGACTAGCTCGTTAATCAAAGATGGTTAAGTTTCCTAACCATAGACATGAGTTGTCATTTGATTAACGGGATCACATCATTAGGAGAATGATGTGATTGACTTGACCCATTCCGTTAGCTTAGCACTTGATCGGTTTAGTTTACTGCTATTGCTTTCTTCATGGCTTATACATGTTCCTATGACTCTGAGATTGTGTAACTCCCGATTACCGGAGGAACACTTTGTGTGCTACCAAACGTCACAATGTAACTGGGTGATTATAAAGGTGCTCTACAGGTGTCTCTGATGGTACTTGTTGAGTTGGCATAGATCAAGAATATGATTTGTCACTCTGATTGTCGAAGAGGTATCTCTCGGCCCACTTGGTAATGCACATCACTATAATCCTTGCAAGCAATGTGACTAATGAGTTAGTTGCGGGATCATGCATTACGGAATGAGTAAAGAGACTTGCCGGTAATGAGATTGAACTAGGTATTGAGATACCGACGATCAAATCTCGGGCAAGTAACATACCGATGACAAAGGGAACAACGTATGTTGTTACGCGGTTTGACCGATAAAGATCTTCATAGAATATGTAGGAGCCAATATGAGTATCCAAGTTCCGCTATTGGTTATTGACCGGAGATGTGTCTCGGCCATGTCTACATAGTTCTCGAACCCGTAGGGTCCGCACGCTTAACGTTTGGTGACGATCGGTATTATGAGTTTATGTGATTTGATGACCGAAGGTGGTTTGGAGTCCTGGATGAGATCGGGGACATGACGAGGAGTCTCGAAATGGTCAAGACATAAAGATCGATATATTGGACGACTATATTCGGACATCGGAAAGGTTCCGAGTGATTCGGGTATTTTTCGGGGTACCGGGGAGTTACGGGAATACGAGGAAGAATTAATGGGCCTCATGGGCCATGTGGTGGAAGAGAGGAGGCAGGGCGCGTGGCCCCCTAGCCCAAACCGAATTGGACTAGGGGGCCGGCCCCCCTTTCCTCATTTTTCTCCCTCTCCTTCCTTCTCCCTCTCCTCTTTCCTTTCCTCCTCCTAGTAGGAGTAGGAAAGGGGAGTCCTACTCCTACTAGGAGGAGGACTCCTCCTCCTGGCGCGCCCTATGAGGGCCAGCCGGCCTCCCCCTTGCTTCTTTATATACGGGGGAAGGGGGCACCCTAGAACACAGAAGTTGATCAGTTGATCTCTCCCAACCATGTGCGGTGCCCCCCTCCACCATAATCCACCTCGATCATATCATAGCGGTGCTTAGGCGAAGCCCTGCGTTGGTAGCATCATCATCACCGTCACCACACCATCATGCTGATGAAACTCTCCTGTGGAGCTTTGCTGGAACGGAGCTCGCGGGACTTCATCGAGTTGAACGTGTGGAGAACTCGGAGGTGTCGTGCGTTCGGTACTTGGATCGGTCGGATCGTGAAGACGTATGACTACATCAACCGCGGTGTGCTAATGCTTCCGCATTCGGTATACGAGGGTACGTAGACACACTCTCCCCTCTCGTTGCTATACATCACCATGATCCTGTGTGTGTGTAGGAAAATTTTGAAATTACTACGTTCCCCAACAGTGGCATCTGAGCCAGTTTTATGCGTAGATGTTATATGCACGAGTAGAACACAAGTGAGTCGTGGGCGATACAAGTGATACTGCTTACCAGCACGTCATACTTTGGTTCGGTGGTATTGTTGGATGAAGCGGCCTGGACCGACATTACGCGTACGCTTACGCGAGACTGGTTCTACCGACGTGCTTTGCACACAGGTGGCTGGCGGGTGTCAGTTTCTTGAACTTTAGTTGAACCGAGTGTGGCTACGCTCGGTCCTTGTGAAGGTTAAAACAACACTAACTTGACGAACTATCGTTGTGGTTTTGATGCGTAGGTAAGAACGGTTCTTGCTCAGCCCGTAGTAGCCACATAGAACTTGCAACAACAAAGTAGAGGACGTCTAACTTATTTTTGCAGGGCATGTTGTGATGTGTTATGGTCAAGACGTGATGAAATATAAATTGTTGTATGAGATGATCATGTTTTGTTAAAGTTATCTACTACTGACAGGAGCCTTATGGTTGTCTCTTTATTTGCATAAGATGCAAGTGCTGTGTAATTGCTTTACTTTATCATTATGCGATAGCAATAGTTGCAAAAGCAATAGTTAGCGAGACAACCATGTGACGACACATTGATAGAGATCAAGATGATGGAGATCATAGTGTCATGCCGGTGACGATAGAGATCATGACGGTACTTTGGAGATGGAGATCAAAGGCGCAAGATGGTCATGGCCATATCATGTCACATATTTTGATTGCATGTGATGTTTATCTTTTATGCATCTTATTTTGCTTAGATCGACGGTAGCATTATAAGATGATCTCACACTAAATTTCAAGGTACTAGTGTTCTCCCTGAGTATGCACCGTTGCGACAGTTCTTCGTGCTGAGACACCACGTGATGATCGGGTGTGATAAGCTCTACATTCACATACAACGCGTGCAAGCCAGTTTTGCACACGCGGAATACTCGGGTTAAACTTGATGAGCCTAGCATATGCAGATTTGGCCTCGGAACACTGCAGACCGAAAGGTCGAGCGTGAATCATATAGTAGATATGATCAACATAGTGATGTTCATCATTAAAAACTACTCCATCTCACGTGATGATCGGACATGGTTTAGTTGATATGGATCACGTGATCACTTAGATGATTAGAGGGATGTCTATCGAAGTGGGAGTTCTTAAGTAATATGATTAATTGAACTTTAATTTATCATGAACTTAGTCCTGATAGTATTTGCATAACTATGTTGTAGATCAATAGCTCGCGATGTAGCTCCCCGTTTATTTTTGATATGTTCCTAGAGAAAAACTATGTTGAAATATGTTAGTAGCAATGATGCGGATTGGATCTGTGATCTGAGGATTATCCTCGTTACTGCACAGAAGAATGATGTCCTTGATGCACTGCTAGGTGACGGACCTACTGCAGGATCATATGCAGATGTTATGAACGTTTGGCAAAGCTCAGTATGATGACTACTTGATAGTTTAGTGCACCATGCTTTACGGCTTAGAACTGGGACTTCAAAGACATTTTGAATGCCACGGAACATATAAGATGTTCTAAGAGTTGAAATTGGTATTTCATACTCATGCCCGTGTCGAGAGGTATGAGACCTCTGACAAGCACTTTGCCTACAAGATGGAGGAGAATAGCTTAGCTAGTGAGCATGTGCTCAGAATGTTTGAGTACTACAATAACTTGAATCAAGTGGGAGTTAATCTTCCAGATAAGATAGTTATTGACAGAGTTCTCTAGTCACTATCACCGAGTTACTAGAACTTCGTGATGAACTATAATATGCAAGGGATAACAGAAACGATTCCCAAGCTCTTCGTGATGCTGAAATTGACGAAGGTAGAAATCAAGAAAAGCATCAAGTGTTGATGGTTGACAAGACCACTAGTTTCAAGAAAAGGGCAAAGGGAAGAAGGGGAACTTCAAGAAGAACGGCAAGCAAGTTGCTGCTCAAGTGAAGAAGCCCAAGTCTAGACCTAAGCCTGAGACTAAGTGCTTCTACTACAAAGGGACTCGTCACTGGAAGCAGAACTGTCCCAAGTATTTGGCGGATAAGAAGGATGGCAAAGTGAATAAAGGTATATTTGATATATATGTTATTGATCTGTACTTTACTAGTGTTTATAGCAACCCCTCAGTATTTGATACTAGTTCAGTTGCTAAAGATTAGTAACTCGAAACAGGAATTGTAGAATGAACAGAGACTAGTTAAGGGTGAAGTGACGATGTGTGTTGGAAGTGGTTCCAAGATTGATGTTATCATCATCGCACACTCCTTATACTTTCGGGATTAGTGTTGAACCTAAATAAGTGTTATTTGGTGTTTGCATTGAGCATGAATATGATTTGATCATGTTTATTACAATATGGTTATTCATTAAGTTAGAGAATAATTGTTATTCTGTTTACATGAATAAAACCTTGTATGGTTATACACCCAATGAAAATGATTTGTTGAATTTCGATCATAGTGATACACGTATTCATAATATTGAAGCCAAAAGATGCAAAGTTAATAATGAAGTGCAACTTATTTGTGGCACTACCGTTTAGGGCATATTGGTGTAAAGCGCATGAAGAAAATCCATGCTGATGGGCTTTTGGAATCACTTGATTATGAATCAGTTGATGCTTGCGAACCATGCCTCATGGGCAAAGATGACTAAGACTTCGTTCTCCAGAACAATGGAGCGAGCAACAGACTTGTTGGAAATAATACACACTGATGTATGAAGTCCGATGAGTGTTGAGGCTCGCGGCGGGTATCGTTATTTTCTGACTTCCACGGATGATTTGAGCAGATATGGGTATATCTACTTGAAGAAACATAAGTCTAAAACATTTGAAAAGTTCAAAGAATTTCAGAGTGAAGTGGAAAATCATCGTAACAAGAAAATAAAGTTTCTACGATCTGATCACAGAGGCGAATATTTGAGTTACAAGTTTGGTCTTCAATTAAAACAATGTGGAATAGTTTCACAAACTCATGCCACGTGGAACACCACAGCGTAATGGTGTGTCCGAACGTCATACCGGTACTTTATTTGATATAGTGCAATCTATGATGTCTCTTACCGATTTACCACTATCATTTTGGGGTTATGCATTAGAGACAACTGCATTCACATTAAAAAGGGCACCATCTAAATCCGTTGAGATGACACCATATGAACTGTGGTTTAGCAAGAAAGCTAAGCTGCCATTTCTTTAAGTTTGGGGTTGCGATGCGTATGTGAAAAAGTTTCATCTTGATAAGCTCAAACCCAAGTCGGAGAAGTGCGTCTTCATTGGGTACCCAAAAGTAACTATTGGGTACACCTTCTATCACAGATCCGAAGGCAAGATATTTGTTGCTGAGAATGGATCCTTTCTAGAGAAGGAGTTTCTCTCGAAAGAAGTGAGTGGGAGGAAAGTAGAACTTGATGAGGTAACTGTACCTGCTCCCTTATTGGAAAGTAGTTCATCACAGAAACCGGTTCCTGTGACATCTACACCAATTAGTAAGGAAGCTAATGATGATGATCATAAAACTTCAGATCAAGTTACTACCGAACCTCGTAGGTCAACCAGAGTAAGATGTGCACCAGAGTGGTACGGTAATCCTGTTCTGGAAATCATGTTACTTGACCATGGTGAACCTATGAACTATGAAGAAGCGATGGTGATCCCAGATTCCGCGAAATGGCTTGAGGCCATGAAATCTGAGATGGGATCCATGTATGAGAACAAAGTATGGACTTTGATTGACTTGCCCGATGATTGATGAGTCATTAAGAATAAATGGATCTTCAAGAGGAAGACAGACGCTGATAGTAGTGTTACTATCTACAAAGCTCGAATTGTCGCAAAATGTTTTCGACAAGTTCAAGGTGTTGACTACGATGAGATTTTCTCACTCGTATCGATGCTTAAAAGTCTGTCTGAATCATGTTAGCAGTTGTCGCATTTTATGAAAGCTGGCAAATGGATGTCAAAATTGTATTCCTTAATGGATTTCTTAAAGAAGAGTTGTATATGATGCAACCAGAAGGTTTTGTCGATCCTAAAGGTGCTAACAAAATGGGCAAGCTCCAGCGATCCATCTATGGACTGGTGCAAGCTTCTCAGAGTTAGAATATACGCTTTGATGAGTTGATCAAAGCATATAGTTTTATACAGACTTGTGCTGAAGCCTGTATTTACAAGAAAGTGACTGGGAGCACTACAACATTTCTGATAAATATATGTGAATGACATATTGTTGATCGGAAATAATGTAGAATTTTCTGGAAAGCATAAAGGAGTATTTGAAAGGAGTTTTTCAAATAAAGACCTCGGTGAAGCTACTTACATATTGAGCATCAAGATCTATAGAGATAGATCAAGACGCTTGATAAGCTTTTCAATGAGTACATACCTTGACAAGATTTTGAAGTAGTTCAAAATGGAACAGTCAAAGAAAGAGTTCTTACCTGTGTTACAAGGTGTGAAATTGAGTAAGACTCAAAGCCTGACCACGGCAGAAGATAGAAAGAGAATGAAAGTCATTCCCTATGCCTCAGCCATAGTTTCTATAAACTATGGCATGTTGTGTACCAGATCTATTGTATACCCTACACTGAGTTTAACAAGGGAGTACAATAGTGATCTAGGAGTAGATCACTTGACATCGGTAAAAATTATCCTTAGTGGAATAAGGATATGTTTCTCGATTATGGAGGTGACAAAAGATTCGTCATAAAGGGTTACGTCGATGCAAATTTTGACATTGATCCAGATGACTCTAAGTCTCAATCTGGATACATTTTGAAAGTGGGAGCAATTAGCTAGAGCAGCTCCATGCAGAGCATTGTTGACATTGAAATATGTAAAATACATACGGATCTGAATGTGATAGACCCCTAGACTAAACTTCTCTCACAAGCAAAACATGATCACACCTTAGTACTCTTTGGGTGTTAATCACATAGTGATTTGAACTAGATTATTGACTCTAGTAAACCCTTTGGGTGTTGGTCACATGACGATGTGAACTATGGGTGTTAATCACATGGTGATGTGAACTATTGGTGTTAAATCACATGGCGATGTGAACTAGATTATTGACTCTAGTGCAAGTGGGAGACTGGAGGAAATATGCCCTAGAGGCAATAATAAAGTTATTATTTATTTCCTTATTTAATGATAAATGTTTATTCTTCATGCTAGAATTGTATTAACCGGAAACATAATACATGTGTGAATACATAGACAAACATAGTGTCACTAGTATGCCTCTACTTGACTAGCTCGTTAATCAAAGATGGTTAAGTTTCCTAACCATAGACATGAGTTGTCATTTGATTAACCGGATGACATCATTGGGAGAATGATGTGATTGACTTGACCCATTCTGTTAGCTTAGCACTTGATCGTTTTAGTTTACTGCTATTGCTTTCTTCATGATTTATACATGTTCCTATGACTATGAGATTGTGTAACTCCCGATTACCGGAGGAACACTTTGTGTGCTACCAAACATCACAACATAACTAGGTGATTATAAAGGTGCTCTACAGGTGTCTCCGATGGTACTTGTTGAGTTGGCATAGATCAAGAATAGGATTTGTCACTCCGATTGTCGAAGAGGTATTCTGGGCCCACTCGGCAATGCACATCACTATAAGCCTTGCAAGCAATGTGACTAATGATTTAGTTGCCGGATGATGCATTACGGAACGAGTAAAGAGACTTGCCGGGAACAAGATTGAACTAGGTATTGAGATACCGACGATCGAAACTCGGGCAAGTAACATACCGATGACAAAGGGAACAACGTATGCTGTTATGTGGTTTAACCGATAAAGATCTTCATAGAATATGTAGGAGCCAATATGAGCATCCAGGTTCCTCTATTGGTTATTGACCGGAGACGTGTCTCGGTCATGTCTACATAGTTCTCGAACCCATAGGGTCCTCACGTTTAACGTTCGGTGACGATCGGTATTATGAGTTTATGTGATTTGATGTACCGAAGGTAGTTCGGAGTCCCGGATGAGATCGGGGACATGACGAGGAGTCTTGAAATGGTCGAGATGTAAAGATCGATATATTGGACGACTATATTCGGACATCAGAAAGGTTCCGAGTGATTCGGGTATTTTTGGGGTACCGGGGAGTTACGGGAATACGAGGAAGAATTAATGGGCCTCATGGGCCAAGTGGTGGAAGAGAGGAGGCAGGGCGCCCGCCCCCCCCTAGCCCAAACCTAATTGGACTAGGGGGCCGGCCCCCCTTTCCTCCTTTTTCTCCCTCTCCTTCCTTCTCCATCTCCTCCTTCCTTTCCTCCTCCTAGTAGGAGTAGGAATGGGGAGTCATACTCCTACTAGCAGGAGGACTCCTCCTGGCGCGCCCTATGAGGGCCGGCCGACCTCCCCCTTGCTCCTTTATATACGGGGGTAGGGGTAGCCTAGAACACAAAAGTTGATTAGTTGATCTCTCCCAACCGTGTGTGGTGCCCCCTACACCATAATCCACCTCGATCATATCGTAGCGGTGCTTAGGCGAAGCCCTGCGTCGGTAGCATCATCATCACCGTCACCATGCCATCGTGCTGAGGAAACTCTCCTATGAAGCTTTGCTGGATCGGAGCTCGCGGGACGTCATGGAGTTGAACGTGTGCAGAACTCGGAGGTGCCGTGCGTTCGGTACTTGGATCGCTCAGAACGTGAAGACATACGACTACATCAACTGCGCTGTGCTAACGCTTCCGCATTCGGTCTACGAGGGTACGTAGACACACTCTCCCCTCTCGTTGCTATACATCACCATGATCCTGTGTGTGCTTAGGAAAATTTTGAAATTACTACGTTCCCAACACATTCCACATGAAAAATTCTGTTTTTATCATTTACCTACTCGAGGACGACCGTGAATTAAGCTTGGGGATGCTTGATACGTCTTCAACGTATCTATAATTTTTGATTGTTCCATGCTATTACATTATCTTTTTTGATGTTTTATATGCATTAATATGCTATTTTATATTATTTTTGGGACTAACCTATTAACCTAGAGCGAAGTGCCAGTTTCTGTTTTTCCTTATTTTTTTAGCTTCACGGAGAAGGAATACCAACCGGAGTCCAAACGGAATAAAACCTCCGCGATGGTTTTTCTTGGACCAGAAGACACCTAGGAGACGTGGAGATCAAGTCAGAAGATCCATGAGGCGGCCACAAGGGTGGAGGGCGCCCAGGGGGTAGGGAACGCCCCCCTACCTTGTGGGCCCCTCGGTGACCCCCTGACCTAGTTCTGCCTCCTATATATTTACATATATTCCCGAACCTCTAGAAGCATCCACAAAAAACACTTTTTCACCGCCGCAACCTTCTGTTCCCGTGCAATCCCATCTTGGGGCCTTTTCCAGCACCCTACCGGAGGGGGATTCGATCACGTAGGGCATCTACATCAACTCTATTGCCCTTCCAATGAAGCATGAGTAGTTTATCTCAGACCTACGGGTCCATAGCTAGTAACTAGATGGCTTCTTCTCTCTCTTTGATTATCAATACCATGTTGTCCTCGATGTTCTTGGAGATCTAGCTGATGTAATCTTCTTTTGTTGTGTGTTTGTCGAGATCCGATGAATTGTGGATTTATGATGAGATTATCTATGAATATTATTTGAATCTTCTCTCAATTCTTATATATGCATGATTTGATATCTTTGTAATTCTCTTCGAACTATCGGTTTGGTCTGGCCAACTAGATTGGTTTTTCTTGAATTGCGAGAAGTGCTTAGCTTTGGGTTTAATCTTCTGGTGTCTCACCCAGTGACAGTAGGGGTAGGGAGGCATGCATTGTATTGTTGCCATCGAGGATAAAAAGATGGGGTTTACATCATATTTCTTGAGTTTATTCCTCTACATCATGTCATCTTACTTAAAGCGTTACTCTGTTCTTCATAAACTTAATACTCTAGATGCAAGCAGGAGTCGGTAGATGTGTGGAGTAATAGTAGTAGATGCAGGCAGGAGTCGGTCTACTTGACACAGACGTGATGCCTATATTACATAATCATTGCCTTGGATATCATCATAACTTTACGCTTTTCTATCAATTGCTCGACAGTAATTTGTTCACCCACTGTATTATTTGCCTTCAAGAGAGAAGCCTCTGGTGAAACCTGTGGCACCCAGGTCTATTTTCCATCATATGTGCGGTGCTCCTTGCCCTCCGGCGTCCCCTCAGTCGCTAATTTGACAGTGTCCAGCTTCGCCCACCAGTCCTTGCAATAGGAGAAGGCCAGACGTGCGCCCTCGATGCAGACAGACCGCTTAACGACGTCCAGCCAAGGACAGGCATCCACCAGTCGCTTCACGAGGCCAAAGGAACTGTCGGGTATAGATTCGGCTGGCCACACCGGATTATTAAATCCTTCATGGCCAGTTTGGCCACCCTATGCAGCTCGACCAGCTGTTTTAGCTAATCACTGAAAGGCACCGGATGTTCTGGTGCGAGATATTTCGACCAGAACAGCTTCTTCGTGGAGCCCCCCTTCTTTGGCTCGGAATAACTCTGCGGCATCAGCCACACTGCGTGGCAGATCAGTAAAAGCCCCTGGAGAACTCCGAATCCGGGTTAGTAAACGATATTTCATCTTCACATTCTTGCTTTGCATATTGAATGCCTTACCCGCCACAATCTTCCTGGCCTCCTGGATCTCCTGGAGGGCACCCTGGGCCTCATTCCGAGCTGCCTTCACACTCTGACGAGCCTTGGCGAGTTCGGTCTCTTGAACCGATGCATCGCGTTCCAAGGCCTCGCACTTCTTCACTGCGTCCTCGAGCTCCAGTTGGACCTCGTTGACCCGGGCCCTGAGCTTCTTCCGATCGGCCTGCTCCTTGACATCCTTCCCTTCGGCTTCGACCATGGCCTTTTTCGGGGCCTCAACCTCAGTAGTCTCCTCTATACACATCATGGCATTTTGATCATTGCATATCATTTTCCATTTTTCGAATACATAATAGGTTATTACTTACCTTGTTTTTCCTGGAGCTGCCTCTTCACCTGGCCCAGCTCCTCCTCGGCCTCCGCCAGTTTCTGCTTCAGTCCAGAGACTTCGGCAGTATGTGAGGCTGCGGCCAATAGCGACGCCTGTGTTTACATTTCAGAAAATTCAGTTAATTTCCTGCAATAGGAGATTGATCCTCTGTCCGGCTTTTTCTTTCCGAACACCGGACAGTGTCTCAGGGGCTACTGTCTACATTGGGATTTTCTCTTTTTTGCGTCGGTTACCTCAAAACCTGTCAGCAGGCTGCTGCAGGCTTCGGTTAGTCCGCTCTTGGCGGACTGAACCCTTTCAATTACCGTGCCCATAAGGACACGGTGCTCATCCATAATGGAAGCGCCTCCAGCAGATTATCCGGTACCCCTGGTTGGACAGTGGTCACCGGCAGAATAGGCATCCCCCTTCTTTCGAAGGAGGTTGCGTGCCGGATTCCGAAGCCACATCGGTCTCTCGAATTAAGTCCGGCTGAGGGCTGAACTGAATACGGCTCTCCCCACCAGTATCCATGGGGATTGTTTCCCCTTGGTGTCCGGCGATGGGGGTTTCGCCTTCTGGCGCCTCCTGAGCCTCTCCCCCACCTGGAACAGTCCTTCGGGAAAGCACCTCCGCATTGTCCTTGGCCTGGGGGGAGTGAGCGGCTTGCGGTGAATCGCTGGCCATCTCCTTGGAATTCAGCGAGCCTCCTGACGAGGATAGCGGGGAGCTGTTGTGGGCCGGACTACAATAACATAACCAATCATGTCAATACAATGAGGAGGAGAAACTTTATGGCCGGATATAAGTCTTAGCACTTACGATGTGGCCCGCGGCTTAGTGCGGGGGCATTGCTCCGGACTGCTTTCAACGTCCCATGCGGAGCTGCCCACGAGTGGGCCTTTCCTCTTCTTAGGCGCCTCCGCCTCCAGAATGGTGGAGGCCGCCCTCTTCTTCTTCCCCTCATCATAGGGAGGGTTGTTTTCCTCCTCCTCCTCATTGTCATCGTCTTCGCCGGCGGAGGAATGAGTCTTGTCTTCGGATGTTGCGTCCGAAGCACCCTTGCGACGGGGGCCACTCCGGACCCCCTTGGCCTTCCCTGTGGCCTTCTTCTCTGGCGCCTTGTAGTGCACCAGCACCAGCATCTTCGCTAAACGCGGGATGACCGATTCTTCAAGCAGCGGAGCCGAACATTGGATCTGTTTTGCCCTCTCCATCCATTCCTGAAGAATCGATGACGATAAAATCTTAGACATCATCCTTGAAACAAGCAAGTAAGGGATGCAGTAAGTATAATATACCTCATTGGTGAGGTGGTTGATGTCATGCCCGCGGTCCGAATCTGTGGCCGGCGGTGTTTCGTTACCCTTAAAAAGCAACCTCCAGGCATCTTCATGAGTGGCTTCGAAGAGCCTCTTCAGGGTATGGTGCTTCTTCGGATTGAACTCCCATAGAGGACAGCTTCGGCTTTGGCATGGAAGAATCCGGTGAACTAGCATCACCTGGATTATATTGATGAGTTTGATATCTCTATCGACCATGCTTTGAATGCGCGTTTGCAGCGCTGTCAGCTCGTCTGGCGAACACCAGTTCGGGCCCTTCTCGACCCAGGAAGTGAGTCGCATGGGAGCACCAGAGTTGAATTTGGCAGTTGCGGCCTAGGTGGTGCCGCGGGGCTCTGTGATATAGAACCAATGTTTCTGCCATTCTTTTACAGTCTCCATGAAAGTGCCTTTCAGCTAGGAGACATTGGCCAACTTGCTCACCATGGCGCATCCACACTCTGCGTGCTGGCCATCCACCACCTTCGGCTTCACATTGAAGACCTTGATCCACAGCCCGAAGTGGGGTTGGATGCGAAGGAAGGCCTCACACACGACGATGAACGCCGAGATGTTGAAGAGGGAGTTCGGGGATAGATCATGGAAGTCTATCCCGTAGTAGAATATCAGCCCACGGACGAAGGGGTGGAGTGGAAATCCTAACCCACGGAGGAAATGAGGGATGAATACTACCCTCTCGTTGGGCTTCGGCGTGGGAACAATTTGTCCCTGGGCCAGAAGGCGGTGGGCGATTCCCTTTGCCAGGTACCCGGCCACCCGAAGCTCGGCGATGTCCTCCTCCTGGACGGAGGAGGCCATCCACTTGCCTTGACCTACGGATCCGGACATGACTGAGTGTTTGCTCGAGACGGAGAAGACGAGAACTTGGGCGCTGGAGCTCAAGAGTGGAAGGGAAGAGGAAGAGAGAAGGTGTGGGTGAAGAAAAGAGATTCTTATCTCCTTATAAAGGCAGTAAATATTGAACACCTCCCCACTCGCCTTAAAATTTGCCTACTCCCAAGGGCTGTGTAAATGGCACGGTTGGGTTATCCATGCCCGTATTGATGAGAATCCCGCAATAAGCGGACACGATCTCTGCTTTGACAAGACGTGCCAATGGAAATCGCATCTCGAAACACGGGATGGCAGACAAAACGGTTTGATATAGTGACCTGGCAGACGTGATGCCATGTTGTAAAAAGTTGTCAGCAGATGGGGCTCGTGGAATATTATATTCTCTCTACGGTTGTGTGTGGTGTGTGTTACAGGTCCGGACACGTTCAATACATCCAAAGACTACCTTGGAGTTTGGAAGGAGGAACCCGCCTTGCAATGCCGAAGACAGATCTACGCGCCAGATACCTTGTCATTGAAGCCAGGTTCAGGGGCTACTGAGGGAGTCCTGGACTAAGGGGTCCTCGAGCATCCGGCCTGTTAGCCATGGGCCAGACTGATGGGCTGTGAAGATACGAAAACCGAATACTGCACCCGTGTCCGGATAGGACTCTCCTTGGCGTGGAAGGCAAGCTTGGCGACAGAATATGTAGATTCCTTTCTTTGTAACCGACCTTGTGTAACCCTAGATCCTCCTAGTGTCTATATAAATCGGAGGACTTAGTCCGGAGGACACATTACCATAACCATACAAGCTAGGCCCCTAGGGTTTAGCCATTACGATCTCGTGGTAGATCAACTCTTGTAATACTCATATTCATCAAGATCAATCAAGCAGGACGTAGGGTATTACCTCCATAGAGAAGGCCCGAAATTGGGTAAAACATTGTGTCCCCTGTCTCTTGTTACCATCGACCTTAGACGCACAGTTCGGGACCCCCTACCCGAGATCCACCGGTTTCGACACCGACACCCCCCCTTTCCTTCCTTCTTCCTCCTCCTTCCTTCTCTCCTAAAACCAAACAAGGGAAGGGGGAATCCTACTCCCAGCGGGAGTAGGAATCCCTTGGGTGCGCCTAGAGAGGCCGCCCCCTCCCCCTCCCCCACTCCTTTATATATGGGGGAAGGGGGCACCCCATGGACACACAAGTTGATCATTGATCTTTTAGCCGTGTGCGGTGCCCCCCTCCACCATAATCCACCTCGGTTATATCATAGTGGTGCTTAGGGAAGCCCTGTTCCTGTAGCATCATCATCACCGTCATCACGCCGTCATGCTGACGAAACTCTCCCTCGAAGCTCTACTGGATCGTGAGTTCGCGGGACGTCAGCGAGCTGAACGTGTGCAGATCACGGAGGTGCCGTACCTTTGGTGCTAGATCGGTCGATCATGAAGACGTACGACTACATCAACCGCGTTGTCATAATGCTTCTGCTTACGGTCTACGAGGGTACGTAGACGATACTCTCCCCTCTTGTTGCTATGCATCACTATGATCTTGCATGTGCGTAGGAATTTTTTTGAAATTACTGCTGTCGGATTTCGGGTTCCGGCAGACCCTTGAGGTTCGAACACTGGGGTGCGCGCGGAGACTTCGCCTCCTACCTACCTGCACCCCCCCCCCCCGCCATGCTAGGATCTAAGCTATGGAAAGAACAGCACAAGAGACACAGGGTTTATACTGGTTCGGGCCACCGTTGTGGTGTAATACCCTACTCTAGTGTGTGGTGTGGTGGATTGCCTCTTGGGCTGATGAGGATGAACAATACAAGGAAGAACCGCCTCGCGAGGGTCTGTTCTTGGCTGGGGCGATGAACTGCTGGGAGGAGTTCAGCCACCTTTTCTCTCTCTCTCTCTCTCTCTCTCTCTATGCTTCCAACCTCTCTATCGAGCCTCTCGCTTCCTCTTTTTCCAACCCCCTTGCTCTGTGGGCGGCTGGTCCTACTTATAGAGGCCCTGGTCCTCTTCCCAAATATCGAGCGGGAAGGGAGCCAACAATGGCGGGCTAATTTGAAGGGGGACAACAAGTATCAGCTATCCTGACAAAAGTAGTCTTCGCCTGCACAAAGCTCTGGTGATGACGCCATCTTGGGCTCCACGGTGACCTCCATCTCGTAGTCCTCCTGGTCTTGGTCTCGTTGCACCGAAATGGCAACCTTTGCCTGATGCCTCGGTACTCCGTGGCCGCGCTTGCCCCCTTTGCACCAAAGAGGAAAGGAGGACGCTGCGCGGGCTGGCGCCCGCCTGGTGCCCTGAGTCATCATGGCTTGCGTCACGGGCACCTCGCGAGGTACCCCGCCTTGATCTCTCCGCCTCCTCGCGAGCCAGCCTGATGAGGCCGTGCCTGAGGAAGCTCCGTGTCGTTCGCCCCACGAGGCTTGGCCCCTCGCGAGGGTCTTGGGTTTGTGTTGGTGAAGATGGGCCGTGCTGGCCCCCCCTTTGAGCCACGCCGCAGGCCGCAGGCAGGCAAGTCTGGGGACCCCCGTTCCCAGAACGCCGACAACTGCGTTCTCCAACAGTGGATATCGAGCCAGGTCTATGCATATATGTTATATGCATGAGTAGAACACAAAGGAGTTGTGGGCGTCGGTATATACATATTGCTTGTCATCACTAGTTGATTCTTGATTCGGCGGCATTGTTGGATGAAGCGGCCTAGACCGACATTACGTGTACGCTTACGCGAGACTCGTTCTTCCGACGAGCTTCGCACACAGGTGGCTAGTGGGTGTCTGTTTCTCCAGCTTTAGTTGAATCGGATTCAAAGAAGAGGGTTCTCTTTGAAGATCAAAAGGCAATCACTATACCGCGTTATGGTTTTCGATGCGTAGGTAAGAACGGTTCTTGCTCAGCCCGTAGCAGCCACCTAAAACTTGCAACAACAAAGTAGAGGATGTCTAACTTGTTTTTGCAGGGCATGTTGTGATGTGATATGGTCAAGACATGATGCTAAATTTTATTGTATGAGATGATCATGTTTTGTAACACTGTTATCGGCAACCGGCATGAGCCATATGGTTGTCGCTTTTATTGTATGAAATGCAATCGCCATGTAATTGCTTTACTTTATCACTAAGCGGTAGCGATAGTCGTAGAAGCAATAGTTGGTGAGATGACAACGATGCTTCGATGAGGTGTCAAGCCGGTGACGATGGTGATCATGACGGTGCTTTGGAGATGGAGATCAAAGGCACAAGATGATGATGGCCATATCATATCACTTATATTGATCGCATGTGATGTTTATCCTTTATGCATCTTATTTTGCTTAGTTCGGTGGTAGCATTATAAGATGATCTCTCACTAAATTTCAAGGTATAAAGTGTTCTCCCTGAGTATGCACCGTTTCTACAGTTCGTCGTGCCGAGACACCACGTGATGATCGGGTGTGATAAGCTCTACGTTCACATACAACGGGTGCAAGCCAGTTTTGCACACGTAGAATACTCGGGTTAAACTTGACGAGCCTAGCATATGCAGATATGGCCTCGGAACACTGGAGACTGAAAGGTCGAGCGTGAATCATATAGTAGATATGATCAAAATAGTGATGTTCACCATTGAAAACTACTCCATCTCACATGATGATTGGACATGGTTTAGTTGATATGGATCACGTGATCACTTAGATGATTAGAGAGATGTCTATCTAAGTGGGAGTTCTGAAGTAATTTGATTAATTGAACTTTAATTTATCATGAACTTAGTACCTGATAGTATTCTGCATGTCTGTGTTGTTGTAGATAGATGGCCCGTGTTGTTGTTCCGTTGAATTTTAATGCGTTCCTAGAGAAAGCTAAGTTGAAAGATGATGGTAGCAACTACACGGACTGGGTCCATAACTTGAGGATTATCCTCATTGCTGCACAGAAGAATTACGTCCTGGAAGCACCACTAGGTGACAAACCCGATGTAGGAGCAACGCCAGATGTTATAAACACCTGGCAGAGCAAAGCTGATGACTACTCGATAGTTCAGTGTGCCATGCTTTACGACTTAGAACCGGGACTTCATCGACGTTTTGAACGTCATGGAGCATATGAGATGTTCCAGGAGTTGAAGTTAATATTTCAAGCGAATGCCCGGATTGAGAGATATGAAGTCTCCAATGAGTTCTACAGCTGCAAGATGGAGGAGAATAGTTCTATCAGTGAACATATACTTAGAATGTCTAGGTACCACAACCACTTGACTCAACTGGGAGTTAATCTTCCTAATGATAGTGTCATTGACAGAGTTCTTCAATCACTGCCACCAAGCTACAAGAGCTTCGTGATGAACTATAATATGCAAGGGATGGATAAGATGATTCCTGAGCTCTTCGCAATGCTAATGGCTGCGGAGGTACAAATCAAGAAGGAGCATCAAGTGTTGATGGTCAACAAGACCACCAGTTTCAAGAAAAAGGGTAAAGGGAAGAAAAGGAACTTCAAGAAGAACAGCAAGCTAGTTGCTGCTCAAGTGAAGAAATCCAAGTCTGGACCTAAGCCTGAGACTGAGTGCTTCTACTACAAAGGAACTGGTCATTGGAAGTGGAACTGCCCCAAGTATTTGGCGGAGAAGAAGGATGGCAAAGTGAAAGGTATATTTGATATACATGTTATTGATGTGTACCTTACTAATGCTCGCAGTAGTGACTGGGTATTTGATACTGGTTTAGTTGCTAACATTTGCAACTTGCGACAGGGGCTACGGATTAAGGGAAGATTGGCTAAGGACGAGGTGACGATGCGCGTGGGAAATGGTTCCAAAGTCGATGTGATCGTCGTCGGCACGCTACCACTACATCTACTTTCGAGATTAGTTTTAGACCTAAATAATTGTTATTTGGTGCTAGTGTTGAGCATGAACATTATATCTGGATCTTGTTTGATGCGAGACGGTTATTCATTTAAATCGGAGAATAATGGTTGTTCTATTTATATGAGTAATATCTTTTATGGTCATGCTCCCTTGATGAGTGGTCTGTTTTTACTAAATCTTGATAGTAGTGATACACATGTTCATAGTATTGAGGCCAAAAGATGCAGAGTTGATAATGATAGTGCAAATTATTTGTGGCATTGCCGTTTAGGTCATATTGGTGTAAAGCGCGTGAAGAAGCTCCATTCTGATAGACTTCTGGAATCACTTGATTATGAATCACTTGGTACATGCGAACCATGCCTCATGGGTAAGATGACTAAAACTCCGTTCTACGGAACAATGGAGCGAGCAACAGAGTTATTGGAAATCATACATACTGATGTATGTGGTCCAATGAACATTGAAGCTCGCGGTGGATATCGTTATTTTCTCACCTACACAGATGATTTGAGAAGATATGGGTATATCTACTTAATGAAACATAAGTCTAAAACATTTGAAAAGTTCAAAGAATGTCAGAGTGAAGTGGAAAATCATCGTAACCAGAAAATCAAGTTTCTAAGATCTGATCGTGGAGGCGAATATTTGAGTTATGAGTTTGGACTTCATTTGAAACAATGCGGAATAGTTTCGCAACTCACGCCACCTGGAACACCACAGCGTAATAGTGTGTCCAAACGTCGTAATCGTACTTTACTAGATATGGTGCGATCTATGATGTCTCTGACTGAATTACCGCTATCATTTTGGGGTTACGCTTTAGAGACAGTTGCATTCACATTAAATAGGGCACCATCTAAATCCATCAAGACGACACCTTATGAACTGTGGTTTGCCAAGAAACCCAAGTTATTGTTTCTTAAAGTTTGGGGCTGCGATGCTTATCTGAAAAAGCTTCAACCTGATAAGCTCGAACCCAAATCAGAGAAATGTGTCTTCATAGGATACCCAAAGGAGACTGTTGGGTACACCTTCTATCACAGATCCGAAGGCAAGATATTCGTTGCTAAGAATGGATCCTTTCTAGAGAAGGAGTTTCTCTCGAAAGAAGTGCGTGGGAGGAAAGTAGAACTTGACGAGGTAATTGTACCTTCTGATACATCTCCGTCGTATCTACTTTTCCAAACACTTTTGCCTTTGTTTTGGACTCTAACTTGTACGATTTGAATGGAACTAACCCGTACTGACGCTGTTTTCAGTAGATTTGCCATGATGTTGTTTTATGTGCAGAAAACAAAAGTTCTCAGAGTGACCTAAAACTCCACGGAATATCTTACAATAAATAATAAAAAATCCTCGCCAAAGATGAAGACCAGGGGCCCACACCATTGCCACGAGGGTGGGGGACGCCCCCCCCCTAGGGTGCGGCCCCTACCTCGTGGGCCCCCTGGAGACCTCCCGACTCCAACTCCAACTCTATATAACTGCTTTTGGGGAGAAAAAAATAGGAGAGAAGAAATCATTGTGTTTTACGATATGGAGCCGCCGCCAAGCCCTAAAACCTCTCGGGAGGGCTGATCTGGAGTCCATTCGGGGCTCCGGAGAGGGGGATTCGTCGTCGTCGTCGTCATCATCAACCATCCTCCATCACCAATTTCATGATGCTCACTGTCGTGCGTGAGTAATTCCATCGTAGGCTTGCTGGACGGTGATGGGTTGGATGAGATTTACCATGTAATCGAGTTAGTTTTGTTAGGGTTTGATCCCTAGTATCCACTATGTTCTGAGATTGGTGTTGCTATGACTTTGCTATGCTTAATGCTTGTCACTAGGGCCCGAGTGCATGATTTCAGATCTGAAACTATTATGTTTTCATCAATATATGAGAGTTCTTGATCCTATCTTGCAAGTATATAGTCACCTATTATGTGTTATGATCCGTTAACCCCGAAGTGACAATAATCGGGATACTTACCGGTGATGACCGTAGTTTGAGGAGTTCATGTATTCACTATGTGCTAATGCTTTGTTCCGGTTCTCTATTAAAAGGAGGCCTTAATATCCCTTAGTTTCCATTAGGACCCTGCTGCCACGGGAGGGTAGGACAAAAGATGTCATGCAAGTTCTTTTCCATAAGCACGTATGACTATATTCGGAATACATGCCTACATTACATTGATGAATTGGAGCTAGTTCTATGTCACCCTATGTTATGATTTTTACATGATGAACCACATCCGGCATAATTATCCATCACTGATCCGATGCCTACGAGCTTTCCATATACTGGTTTACGCTTATTTACTTTCCCGTTGCTATTGTTACAATCACTACAAAATACCAAAAACATTACTTTGCTTTCGTTACTCTTTTGTTACCATTACCATCACTATCATATTACTTTGCTACTAAACACTTTGCTGCAGATACTAAGTTTCCAGGTGTGGTTGAATTGACAACTCAGCTGCTAATACTAGAGAATATTCTTTGGCTCCCCTTGTGTTGAATCAATAAATTTGGGTTGAATACTCTACCCTCGAAAGCTGTTGCGATCCCCTATACTTGTGGGTTATCAAGACTAATTTCTGGCGCCGTTGCCGGGGAGCATAGCTCTATTCTTTGAGTCACTTGGGATTTATATCTGCTTATCATTATGAAGAACTTGAAAGATCCAAGAACCAAGATTTATCCCTCAACTACGAGGGGAGGTAAGGAACTGCCATCTGGCTCTGCACTTGATTCACCTTGTGTTATGAGTAAGCTTGCGACACCTAAACCTGCTTTTGCTATTCGTTCTGATATGTCACATGTTATTGATGATGCTACTTCTGCTATACATGATACTTATGATGAAACTACCTCTATGCCTGATACTACTATGCCACTTGGTGATTTTCTCGAGGAACGACTTGCTAGGGCTAGAGAGATTGAAAATATTGAATCTGATTATGATGATGAAGAATCACTTGTTATTCCTGATGGTTATTTATTTGATCAAGAAGATTCTTTAGCTATTTTAGCTTGCAAAGATAGATATAAACTCAAAAGGTTATTAGCTAAATGGAATAAGCAATCTCTAAATGCTAGGATGAGACCTGGCCCTGATTTTGCTACTTCACCTATCTGTGTTACTGATAAGGATTATGACTTCTCTGTTGATCCTGATATAGTTACTTTAGTTGAATATGATCCTTTTCATGGTTATGAATCTGAAACTGTTGTAGCACATCTTACTAAATTAAATGATATAGCTACCCTGTTCACTAATGATGAGAGATCTCGCTACTTTTATATCCTTAAAATATTTCCGTTCTCATTAAAGGGTGATGCTAAGATATGGTTTAATTCTCTTGATCCTAGTTGTGTGCGTAGTCCCCAGGATATGATTTACTACTTCTCTGCTAAATATTTCCCTGCTCATAAGAAGCAAGCTACTTTAAAGGAAATATACCACTTTGTGCAAATCAAAGAAGAGAGTCTCCCACAAGTTTGGGGGGGCTTCTCAAGTTACTTAATGCTTTGCCTGATCATCCTATTAAGAAAAATGAAATACTTGATATCTTTTACAATGGACTAACCGATGCTTCCAGAGATTATGTGGATAGTTGTGCTGGTTCTCTTTTCAGGGAAAGAACACAGGATGAAGCTGAAATCTTATTGAATAATATGTTGACAAATGAAAATAATTGGGCACCTCCTGGGCCAGCTCCTGCTCCAATGAATGATCCTATTCCTAAACCAACTCCGAAGAAGAGAGGTGTCCTATTTCTCAGTCCCGAAGATATGCAAGAGGCAAAGAAATCTATGAAATAAAAAGGTATTAAAGCTGAAGATGTTAAGAATTTACCTCCTATTGAAGAAATACATGGTCTTAATTTACCGCCTATTGAAGAAACATGTGATCTTAATCCTTTATTTATCGAAGAACATCCAGACCCCGATAACCCGACACAGGTAGTAAAGGTAAATTCTCTCTATAGATATGATAAAGCCGAAATCCCTCCTGCTAAAATTGCTAGTCAATGCTTGGATGAATTTGATAATTTTATGTTTAAGCAAGAAGACTTCAATGCTTATTTTGGTAGACAATTAAAACAAGATGCCGATATGATTAAATACTTGGGTGATTATATGGCTAATATTAGAGGTGAACTTAAACTTGTTAGCAAACATGCTTCGATGGTTACCACTCAAGTAGAACAAGTACTTAAAGCTCAAAAAGAATTGCTCGATGAGATGAATAGTAAGAAAAATGATTATGCTGTTAAAGTGGCTACTAGAACTGGTAGAATGACTCAGGAACCTTTGTATCCTGAAGGCCACCCTAAGAGAATTGAACAAGATTCTTAGAGAAATAATATTGATGCACCTAGTTCTTCTAAAAGGAAAAAAAGAAAAATGATATAACTGTGCAAACTTCTAGTGAACCTATTGCTGAACCACCTGATAATCCAAATGGTATCTCTATGTCTGATGCTGAAACACAATCTGGCAATGAACATGAACCTATTGAAAATGTTAATGATGATGTTCATAATGATGCTCAACCTAGTAATGATAATGATGTAGAAATTGAACCTGCTATTGATCTTGATAACCCACAATCAAAGAATCAACGTTATGATAAGAAAGACTTTGTTGCTAGAAAACATGGTAAAGAAAGAGAACCTTGGGTTCAGAAACCCATGCCTTTTCCTCCCAAACCATCCAAGAAAATGGATTATGAGGATTTTGAGCGCTTTGCTGAAATGATTAGACCTATCGTTTTGCGTATGCGATTGACTGATATGCTCAAAATGAATCCTTATGCTAAGTACATGAAAGATATTGTTACAAATAAAAGAAAGATACCAGAAGCTGAAATTTCCACCATGCTTGCTAATTATACTTTTAAGGGTGGAATACCAAAGAAACTTGGAGATCCAGGAGTACCTACAATACCATGCTCCATTAAAAGAAACTATGTTAAAACTGCTTTATGTGATCTTGGAGCCGGTGTTAGTGTTATGACTCTCTCTTTATATCGTAGACTTGACTTAAATAAGTTGACACCTACTGAAATATCTTTGAAAATGTCTGATAAATCAATTGGTATACCTGTCGACATTTGTGAGGATGTGCCTTTTGTGGTTGCAAACGTTACTATTTAAACGGACTTTGTTGTTCTTGATATTCTAGAGGACGATAGTATGTCTATTATTCTTGGAAGACCTTTTCTTAATACTGCAGGGGCTGTTATTGATTGCAACAAAGGCAATGTCACTTTTCATGTTAATGGTGTCGGAGTAATGGGCCACGGATAGGCCAACCCGAGTCCCAGAATCTTTCAAGATATCGGGGCAGGCTGCGCCCCTCAAGACCCCAGGACAAAGAGACACCTCCTGAGGAGTCGACGGCAAGGCGGCCGACTGCCCGCTCACGGCCAAGTCCCAGGGACGACTTCCAGAGAAGCCGGCTTTGGGGAGTCGGCCTGCGACTCCAACAAACCCCATGACCTCATCAAAGGGGACGAGGCAGAGGCGTGGCTACAGCAAAGCCCACCCCCGCCCCTCAACAAGGGCAGGCATGGCCACAGTACGCCGTACCACGAAAGATCTCCGTGCAGCGTGGCACTGTTGCCATGCCGGCCCTGACATTAGCACGGCAGGGCCGAATCATGCACCCATGACGGCTTGTCTGTACGGCCTGGAGGCAGCAGGGCCCACCAGTCAGTGAGACCTCGGGAGACGGCGGGAGAACCACCAGTCGGACCCGTCGGGAGTCGGCCCGGGGGAGTCGGCCGAGCCCTCCCCCGGGGCCCACGCACCATTAATCAAGATGTGATGGGGAGTGGCAACAGTTATCACCCGCCAGGCGGCAGGACTATTGCCACGACCTCATGATCAAGCCCGCGTCATCAGAAGTACGGCTACAGTAATCAGCAGCCGGCAAGACCCGCCCGCGGCGGACGCGGCCTGTCGGCTCCGTACCAGGCCAGTCAGTGGGGCCCACCAGCCGGCGGGCCCCAGCGGTCGGCAGAGAAGACGGAGGCCAGAGGCACTGACGGTTGGGCCCGTTTCTAGCCGGATTACCATTGTACCCCTGGGGGGTAGGCCTATATAATCCCCCCAGGGCACCCATGCAAAGGGTTGGAACCCATTAGCTCTAGACCAGATCATATAGAAGGGAGAGAGCTAGCCTTGCCCTCTCCTACCACCAGAAAATAGCTCAAGGAGCAACTGTGTAAACACTTTGCCATAGTGATCATGCGGAGACCCCGCAGAGCAGCAGTAGGGGTATTATCTCCCCAGAGAGCCCCGAAGCTGGGTAAGATTCGTCGGCGTGCATGTCTTCGCCTCATCCCGTTTCCAGGCACCGGCGACATTCTACTCGCCCCACCATGATAAGCCATCTGTTGGCATATGTCGCACCAAACCCCCGACATTTGGCGCCCACTGTGGGGCCTGGTGCACCACCGTCTGGAGATCTGCTCTGGACGGGAACCCTTTTCCTCCCTGGCGAGCACAGCCAGCCAGCCACGCCAGATGGAGTTTGCGCCGACGCGCTAAGCGGCGTCGAGATCGCCTGCGCGGTCGGCTCCTTGGCCGAAATTGTCGGCGAGGTCCGCCTCTCTGACGAACTTGCATCCAACGCAGGCACGGGCGGCCCCGAGAACCTCCTCGCGGGCCTGCTCGATCAACTCCATGTTTCCGGTGACCCTGCCGTAGACTTGGAGTCCGTAGGCTCCACCGACCCGATGCTGGTCGACTCCGACACCGCGTTGCTCGACGCGTTCCCCACCAACGTGGTGGTCTACGACGAACCTCTCCCCCACGCAGAGAGCAATGGAAGCACCGTCACCGAGGTGCTAGTCATCAGTCATGACAAGCTCCCCAGTGGAGGAGCGCACGACTCGCTCGGCGCGGCGCTGCAAGACCTAACTGCGCCCATTCCGGAAGACGCTGATGCAGAGACGTTGGAGGCGCGCCGCCTTCAGCTCGTTGAAGGCGCAAAGAAGCTGGCCAGCATGAGGCGCTTGTCAGAAGCCTACCAGCGGGAGATGGATCGCGCCGTCGGCGGCTTGCCGGCCCCGGCGGGGCCCAGCCGCCTTGGCGCAGTCCGGCAGCGCGGCGTAGCCATCGCCAACCTGTTTGGGGCAAGCCGCCCTGTGTATGCTACACCAGCGGAGAACATCCGAGCCGCCCAGGCAGCGGCGGATGAGCTGGACAATTTCGAGGGTGAAGAACTCCGCCTCATGATGGAACGAGTCCAGCAGCTTCTCGACGCGGCCGCCGCGCAGAACGAGGCCGGCTGCCGCACGGAGGCACCTCAACGGCCCGTCGACGACCTTCACCGAGATCAAGGCGCAACGTCTCAGACGCCGACTGGCGGCACCCGAGGAAGAAGAGACAAGGAGCCGACTGTCAGCCACAGTCGGACTCGCATTACCATAGAGCGCGACCGAGACGGTCGCCCAAGAGCCATGGAATGACGGGACGACTGTCCGCCTCCCCCTCCCCGCAAGGAGAGACGAGTCTCCCCGCCGCCTGTTGACCATCCGACTCTCGGTGACCGCCTTGGCCGCCAAGAGGGAGTTGGAGAGAATGACGCCCGCCACCGGATCGACCGGCTCCACCAATCCTTAGCGCTGGAAGAGGAAGACGAGCTGGGTCCGCCTTGTTTCGGGCCCCGCATTCGGGACGAACCCTTTCCCAGAGGGTTCACGCTCCCAAGAGACACACCCAAGTATACCGGCTCCGTGAAGCCGGAAGACTGGCTAGTCGACTACTCCAGGGCTGTCAGCATAGCAAACGGCAACAAGCGTGTCGTCGTAAAGTACGTTCCGCTCATGCTTCAGGGCATGGCCCGGAAATGGCTGAACAGCCTGAAGCCCCGCAGCATCAACAGCTGGGTCGACTTCACCGAAGTGTTCGTCCGCAACTTCACCAGCACGTACAAGCGTCCTCCCAAGCCTCGTCAGCTCTCCTTGTGCGTGCAAGGCCCCGAGGAGTCGACTCGCGATTACCTCACGCGTTGGGCCGAGCTCCAGAACTCCTGCGAGGGCGTGCACGAGGTGCAGGCCATCGAGTACTTCACGGCCGGGTGCAGAGAAGGCACCCTCCTCAAGCACAAGCTCCTTTGTGACAAGCTACTGATCATAGCGGACAAGTACGCCACGGCCGACTCCTCCATGAAGGCGGAAATTCAAATCAGCACAACTGGCAAAGTGGCTCCTCAAGCTCCAAGAACTCCGGCGGCAGATGCCGGCCGGCGACAACAACAGGGCGACAACAAGTGCAAGGCCCCGCAGCCGGCTTCCAGTAGCCGGCAGGTCGCGACCGTTGAAGCCCAGCAGCCAGATGAGCAGCCCCCGCCCAAGCGACAGAAAGGCGGCAAGCCAAACTGGTTGCCTGCCTTCTCCTATGAGCAGACCTTGGATGGACCTTGCAAGTTCCACAACGGCGCAAAGCCGTCGAATCACACCACCCGGAAGTGCCACTGGCTCACCAGGATCGCCAAGGGAGACGGCCTCCTGCCTCCCTCGCCTGCTGGGCAGCCGCCTCCGCCTCTGCCCCAGCAGCCGGCTGTCAGGCCAGTCGGCACAGTACAAGACGAATACCCTGAAGAGCATGGAGCTTATGTGGTGTTCACCAGTGTGGCTGATGATCGACACAGCAGGCGGCTGCAGCGACAAGAGGTGAATGCAGTAGCGTCGGAGACGCCAGAGTTCATGCACTGGTCTGAGAAACCCATCAGCTGGAGCAGGGCTGACCACCCAGAAGTGATGCCAAGTCCGGGCTCCTATGCCTTGGTCCTGGACACCACCTTTGCTACGGACAGACGAGCCGCGCGTTTCCCGCGAGTTCTGATAGACGGGGGTAGCAGCATCAATATCCTGTACAAGGACACCATGGAGAAGTTAGGAATCAAGCAAAGACAGCTTCAGAACAGTCGAACTGTGTTCCACGGCATTGTTCCTAGGCTTTCCTGCTCGCCAATCGGCAAGATCCTGATGGACGTCCTCTTTGGGGACAAAGATCACTTCCGTAAAGAGCCTGTTTGGTTTGAGGTGGTGGATCTTGAGAGCCCATACCATGCGCTGCTTGGCCGACCTGCCTTGGCCAAGTTCATGGTGGTCCCCAACTACGCCTACCTCAAGATGAAGATGCCCAGTTCTAGGGGAATTCTGATTGTGGCTGGCGACTACCAGAAGTCGTCTGCTTGCACAACTGAGAGCAGTCGGCCGGCCGAGTCCCTGGTAATCGCGGCTGAGAAGCGGCTCCTTGAGCGAGTTGTGGCGATGGCCGGCAAGTAGCCTGAGGTATCGCCCAGCCCAAAAGAGTCGGAGGCTGAGGGTTCGTTCAAGCCGGCCAAAGAGACAAAGAAGATACCCTTGGACCCGGAGCACCCAGAGAGGTACGCCGTCGTAGGTGCAAACCTCGACAGCAAATAGGAAGGCGAGCTCGTCGATTTCCTCCATGAGAATCGGGACATCTTCGCATGGTCCCCCAAAGACATGCCAGGTGTACCGACGAAATTCGCCGAGCACAAGTTACATGTCCGATCTGATCCAAAGTCGGTCAGACAGCCCCTGCGCCGCTTATCAGAAGAGAAGAGAAGAGTTGTCGGAGAAGAGATAGCCCGACTCCTAGCAGTCGGCTTCATTATGGAAGTGTTCTTTCTAGAATGGCTAGCAAATCCGGTCCTGGTACTAAAGAAGAACAAGCAGTGGCGAATGTGTATTGACTACATGAGCCTCAACAAGGCCTGCCCCAAGGATCCATTTGCTTTACCAAGAATCGATCAGGTGATAGACTCCACAGCCGGATGAGAGCTGTTGAGTTTTTTGGATGCATGCTCAGGATATCACCAGATCAAGCTAAACCCGGCTGACAGACTGAAAACCGCCTTCATCACGCCGTTTCGAGCCTTCTGCTACCTCACCATGACGTTCGGCTTAAGGAACGCCAGCGCCACCTTTCAGCATTGCATGCAGAAGTGCCTCCTCAAGCAGCTCGACAGGAACGCCCACGTTTACGTGGACGACGTGGTGGTGAAGATGAAAAAGCATGGGACACTGCTGGAAGACCTCAAGGAGACTTTTGAGAACCTACACCGGTTCCAGATCAAGCTCAACCCCGAGAAGTGTGTCTTTGGAGTACCAGTCGGCCAGCTGCTAGGTTTCCTGGTCTCTGAACGTGGCATAGAATGCAACCCAGTAAAAACAAAGGCCATTGAGAGAATGGAGGTACCCAGCCGACTGCTGGATGTGCAGAAGTTCACCGGCTGCTTAGCGTCCATCAGCCGATTCATCAGTCGGCTGGGCGAAAAAGCTCTCCCCTTATACCAACTCATGAAGAAGACCACTTTTTTCGAGTGGAACCATAAGGCGGACGAAGCTTTTCACCAGTTGAAGAAGATGCTGACTACTCCACCCATCCTGGCGGCTCCGACTCCCGAGGAACCTATGCTCCTGTACATCGCTGCCGCCAGCCGAGTAGTCAGCATGGTCATTGTAGTGGAATGCAAGGAGGAAGGCAAGGCGCTACCTGTCCAGAGACCGGTATATTACTTGAGCGAGGTACTGTCGACCTCCAAGCAGAACTACCCCCACTACCAGAAGATGTGCTACGGCATACACTTTGCTGCCAAGAAATTGAAGCCTTACTTTCAAGAGCATCCAATCACGGTGGTCTGCACGGCCCCACTTGCCGAGATCATCAGTAGCCGAGATGCTTCTGGTCAAGTGGCCAAGTGGGCCATTGAGCTGGCTCCTTACACCATCCACTACCAGCCCCGCACCGCTATCAAGTCACAAGCACTGGCCGACTTCCTCGTCGACTGGGCCGAGACCCAGTACCTACCTCCAGCACCTGATTCCACCCATTGGCGGATGCATTTCGATGGCTCCAAGATGTGCACTGGCTTGGGAGCCGGCGCCGTCCTCACCTCTCCCAAAGGCGACAAGCTCAAGTATGCGCTGCAAATCCACTTCGCCGCCTCCAATAATGCCGCCGAGTACAAGGCGCTCATTCACGGGCTCTGGCTTGCCAAAGAGCTTGGCATCCGCCAGATCTTGTGTTATGGCGACTCGGACTTAGTGGTCCAGCAATCATCTGGTGACTGGGACGCGAAAGATGCAAACATGGCGAGCTACCGTTTCCTCGTGCAGCAACTCAGCGGGTATTTCGAAGGGTGCGAGTTCCTCCATGTGTCAAGAAATGACAACGACCAAGCAGATGCATTGGCACGAATCGGCTCTACCCGCCAAGCAATACCATCTGGTGTCGCCCTTCAACGCCTCCTCAAGCCGTCTGTCAATCCTTCACCAGAATCAGACTCCATTTTTGTGTCGGCTCCTCCCGAAGACGTCGGATCCGACTCCAGAGCTCCGGCAGTTGGAACAAGGATTTGGTGGAAGACCCCAAAGCTGCCACAGCCAAACCCGGCCCGGGGACTGCGGTGGCGGACTCGAAGACTCCAGAACTCGGCCCAAGGACCGAGCCATTCGGCCTGGGGACTTCATCAACCCAGCAAGCGGCTGTTGACTCCAACCCGCCGCCTCCCAGCCCAACCGCCCTCGTCCAAATCGTAGTTCTGGCAGTCGAAGAAATTGCAGCACCCTCATGGGCCCAGCCCATCCTCAAATTCCTGGTGAACAAAGAGCTGCCGACTGATGAAACTTCAGCTCGGCAAATACAATGCTGGGCGCCAGCCTACACCATAGTCAACAGAGAGCTGGTCAGACGCAGCGTCATTGGTTTCTACCAGCGCTGCATAGAGCCAGAGCAAGGCCAAGCGATTCTCAAAGACATCCATCAAGGCGAGTGCGGCCACCATGCGACTTCAAGAGCGCCCGTCGCCAAAGCCTTTCGACATGGTTTCTTCTAGCCAACTGCCTTGGAAGAGGCCAAGGAGTTGGTCCAAAAATGCAAAGGGTGTCAGAAGTTCAGCTCCAAGCCGCACCAGCCAGCTTCTGCACTCAAGACCATCCCCATTGCCTGGCCTTTCGCAGTTTGGGGTCTAGACATGGTGGGACCATTCAAAATAGCACGAGGTGGTTTAACTCACTTACTTGTCGTAGTGGACAAGTTCACCAAGTGGATAGAAGCAAAGCCAATCAAGAAGTTGAACGGTCCGACTGCCGTAACTTTCATCTCCGATATCACAATTCGGTACGGCATACCACATAGCATCATCACCGACAACGGCACAAGTTTTGCCAAAGGCGCCTTGGCTCGTTTCTGCGCAACACAGGGCATCCGACTGGACCTAGCGTCCATCGCCCATCCGCAGTCAAACGGCCAAGTGGAGCGAGCAAACGGCCTCATCCTGTCCGGCATCAAGCCTCGGCTGATCGAGCCTCTGGAGCGCTCGGCCGACTGCTGGCTCGACGATCTGCCAGTCGTCCTCTGGAGTCTGCGCATGACTCCAAACAAGTCAACCGGCTTCACGCCCTTCTTCCTCGTCTACGGTGCCGAAGCCGTCATCCCAACGGACATACAGTTCGACTCACCACGAGTCACCATGTACACCAAGGAGGAAGCAGAAGAAGCACGATAAGACGACGTCAATCTGCTGGAAGAGGGCTGGCTGTTGGCACTCAGCCGGTCCAGCATCTACCAGCAGAGCCTGCGCCGATACCACAACAGGAAGGTCAGGCCAAGATCTTTCCAAGAAGGTGACCTTGTGCTCCGGCTGATCCAGCGAACAGCCGGCCAGCACAAGCTGTCGGCGCCTTGGCACTACAAGAAATATGTCAACTTGTGACCTTCTGTTAGTGATCCTTGAAGAATTGGTCATAGATCTATGACCATTTCAGACCAATTGGTCAAAAGTTGTTCGGGGGCTCCAAAACCTAAACTATAACGACCATTTTGGTCAGAAAGGTCGTAATTTCCTTACACGAAATGGTCATAAAGCAGATAGCATTGGTCTGCTGCCTTATTTCTAGCTGATCATGACCAATATAGATGGTCATAACCTTGTAAATTGTGGTGGGTTGCTATGACTAGGCGCCACCTCATCAGTTTTGCCTATGTGTCATGTCCATGTGGCAGTTTTTGCCCTAGGTTGTGAAGCAACCTATATTTCTGTCATTCCCAAAATTCCTAAAAAAATCTCATAAATTCTTTGGGTCATATCTTCATCAAATATGTAAAAATCCTTCCTTGCCTAGTTCAAAACTAATTCAAGAATATTCATTTTCCTATTCTGTTCACGACAGCACTTTATGAAGGAAGTGCTATTTATATATTCTTGATTGCCCTCGGAATTTTTGGGCACTCTTTCCTATCCAAATCATTACTGCATGACAAAATTCAGCTCCACTTGCCTAGCAAATCTTCCTCGGCAAATTTCCAAAGTTTTTGTCCACCTAGAAGGAAGTACCTTTTTTATATATCGAAATAACATGAAATTTATATAGTTCCTTCATATGCCCAAATTATCACCCTCCTCCAAATTGCAGCTCAGTCAAATCATCTATGTGAGCCCAGGTTCAATTTATATTTTATGGCCAAATTGGCATGTTGCAAAGCAAGTGTTATCTAGACCCTTCCTATTACCCTCAAACTTTTTGGGCACTCTTCCATACCCAAATCATTGCCACATGATAATATTCAGCTCAATTTTCCTAGTAAATCTTTCTCGGGAAATTTTCAAAGTTTCTACCTCGAGAGAAGCTTTGTGAAGTAAGTACTAGCTAGGCTTACCCAAATGATCTGAAAATTTACCAGCGCATGACCATACCTATGTAACTTACCTACACCAATTTTTAGCTCATTTCATTCATTCAATCTCTCTCACTAGTTTTCCCAAGTTTTTGTCCATAGAAGAGAATTGTGAAGGAAGTACCACTTTGGCATTTCCAAATTGTATCCATTTTCTACAGTGGTTTCCTATGCCCAAATAACCATCCTCCACCTAATGCTAGCTCAATCCGTTCATTATTTTGAGCCGAGCTTCAACATTCGTATCTATGTCTAGTGTGGTAGTTCGCAAAGCAAGTACCACCTAGGCTCCTCCTTTTGGGCTGAAAATTTGTGAAGACGGTCTTCTTAGTAACTGATCATCCTCAGCCAAAACTCACGCCCATTAGCCATGTATATTTCCTGTACCGCTAATCAAACACTTGGCTGCTAATTCATTTTTGAGCATCGATCGGTCTCCTCGTGAGAATCTTATGTTGTAATTTTCTTCCTAGCACCTACCTGGGGAGTTACCAACCCACTAGACATGCCTAGGCTGCCCAGAACACATGGTAACGCCGTGATCATGCGGTGACCATGCGGCGGGCATGCGAGCTTACGCGCTCTAGAGTTGGGGGCCTTGGCCACCGCCCAAACCTCGACGTATCGCCACCAAACCATGTATTTATGATTAAATAGGTACTTTTGTAACTATAAATGATTTTTGGAAAAAAAATAGTAAACTATGAGGTAGCTGTAGTTCAAATTTGACCCGCTTCCTACTGAATCGGCGGGAATTTGTCTTTTTCACCAGAGGTGGATCAAAACTTTTGACACCCAACCATTTTGTCAATTGTGCATTAAATATGGGCTAGTATTTTAGAAAATCGATTTGGTCCAATTTTGCAACAAATATATTGTAGGTCCTTCACAAAAAACTCATTTTGGGCACTCGGAAAATGGAAAATGTATTTTCCGTGCAAAGAAAATGAAAACTCCCTTAGGCAACATTGTTTAGAATTCCAAGATGCACCATTGTGCACAATATGATATCATTTGAACAAACTATGCCATGAATGTGGCCATAAGATTGATCATTTGGCTTGAAAGCCATGAATCTTCACACTAGATAGCTTGTTTCCGAGAACACTTTTTTAAAATAATTGCCATATTACAAGTTTATTATTTTTCCTGGTAACTTGGTCACATATAATGACGCAATGTGAAGGTTTTCCAATTTTTTGATTTTTTTGAATTTTTATGCCCGTTTCAAAATGTGGTCAAAACGGCAGGCTTGACGTTCCTTGCTAGTGGTTGAATCTTGGAATTTGTTTGGTGTTTCTATGATTAAATAGATACTTATGTACCTAGAAATGATTTTCGGAAAAAAGAAAGAGCAAACTACAAGGCAGCTACAGTTCAAATTTGACCCACTTAAAGCTGAATCGGCGGAAATTTGTCTTTTTCACCAGAGGTGAATCAAGGCTTTTGACACCTAACCATTGTGTCAATTGTGCATTAAACATGTCCTAGTATTTTATAAAATTGATTTGGTCCATTTTTACAAAATTTATTTGGTAGTTCCTTCACAAAAAAACCTCATTTCGGGCACTCAAAAAATGGAAAAATGGTTTTTTCGTCCAAAGAAAATGAAAACTTCCTTAGGCAATATTGTTTGCCATTCCAAAATGCACCCTTGTGCACAATATGAGATCATTTGAACAAACTATGCCAAGAATGTGGCCATAAGATTGATCATTTGGCTTGAAAGCCTTGAATCTTCACGCATGATGGCTCATTTCTGAGAACACTTTTTTTAAAATAATTGTCGTATTACAAGTTTATTATTTTTCCTGGAAACATGGTCACATATAATGACACAATGCGAAGGTTTTTTCCAATTTTTTTATTTTTTTTAATTTTTTATGCCCGTTTCAAAATGCGGTCAAAACGGCGGGCTTGACCGTTCCTAGCTAGTGGTTGAATCTTGGAATTTTTTGATGTTTCTCTGATTAAATAGATACTTATGTACCTAGAAATGATTTTTGTAAAAAATAAAGAGCAAAACTTTTTACACCCACCCATTTGGTCAATTTGACCCGCTACAGTTCAAATTTGACCCGCTTCCAGCAGAATCGGCGAGAATTCGTCTTTTTCACGTGAGGTGGATCAAAGATTTTTACACCCACCCATTTGGTCAATTGTGCATTAAATATGTCCTAGTATTTTAGAAAATTGATTTGGTCCAATTTTGCAACAAATATATGGCAGGTTCTTCACAAAAAAACCTCCTTTTGGGCACTCAAAAAATGGAAAATGGTTTTTTCGTCCAAAGAAAATGAGAACTCCCTTAGGAAACATTTTTTTGGAATTCGAAGATGCACCATTGTGCACAATATGAGATCATTCGAACAAACTATGCCATGAGTGTGGCCATAAGATTGATCATTTGGGTTGAAAGCAATTGATCTCCACACGTGATACCTTGTTTCAGAGAATACTTTTTTAAAATAATTGCCGTATTACAAGTTTATTATTTTTCCTAAGAACTTGGCCACATATAATGACACAATGCGAAGGTTTCAGAATTTTTTGATTTGTTTTGAATTTTTTATGCCCGTTTCAAAATGCGGTCCAACCGGCGGGAATGACTGTTCCTAGCTAGTGGTTGAGTCTTGGAAACCTTTTGATGTTTCTCTGATTAAATAGATACTTATATACCTAGAAATTATTTTTGAAAAAAATAAAGAGCAAACTACAAGGCAGCTACAGTTCAAATTTGACCCGCTTCCAGCTGAATCGGCGAACATTTGTCTTTTTCATGAGAGGTGGATCAAAACTTTTTACACCCAACCATTTGGTCAATTGTGCATTAAATATGGCCTAGTATTTTAGAAAATGATTTGGTCCAATTTTGCAACAAATATTTGGCAGGTCCTTCACAAAAAAGCCTCTTTTCGGGCACTCGAAAAATGAAAAATGAATTTTCCATGCAAAGAAAATGCAAACATTCTTAGGTAACATTGTTTGCCATTCCAAGATGCACCATTGTGCTCAATATAAGATCATTTCTTTGAATTTTTCATGTGAAAAAGTAGAAGAAAAACAAAAGAATGTCGAGGTACATGCTTTTTTGAAACACAATTTGTCTTTTTGATGAGAGGTGGATCAAAAGCATTTTACATCTAAAGATTTGGTCAACTGTACATAAAATGTTGTCTTATAGTTTTGGAAAATGGAGTGGTGCTGTAAACATTTTTTGCACTCTGAAAATAGAAAATGACCCCCCCCCCTAAAAACTCATTTCTCATAACAATTTTTAAAAGATATTTGTCTTATTCCAATTCCAAGTTTGTTAGTTTTCCTAAAAACTATGTCACATTTGGTGACACAATGAAAATGTTTCTTTTTGAATTTCTCATATCATAAAATTGTTTATATGATTCAACACCTTTTTTTTGAAAAAATATGGCTCAACACCTTATTTTTAGTCGATTACGACCAATTTAGAAGGTCATAACGTCTACTGGGTTCTGATTAGTCCATGGACATGTCATGCGGATCGTGCTCAAACGCCGTCGGATGCTCTCGGATCCGACGGCAGCCCTTTCTCCCTCACCCCCTCCCCATCTTTTTCTCAAAAAAATGAAAAGAGAAAACTCCCTCACCCTCTCACCCCACGAACCCTAGCGCTCCCTCTCCCCCATACCTCCCCTCATCTCCCACATTGCCATCGCCACCCCGCTGATCCCATCCCTCCCGATTCAGATCTGACCCCGCCGCCCGCACCCGCGCGCCACCACCCGCTTCTCATCGCCTCCCGGAGGACGTCCGCCGCTCTTCCTCCGCCTGTCCCAGAGGCCTCAGTCGGCGCCCTCCGCCGCAGGTCCGCCGCGCTCGTCCCACCCTCGGCGCCGCACCTCCATCGCCATCTCTGCCGGGTCCTCGCCGACGCCTCCGCCCCTTCCCCGTCTAGCGCGCGGCTCAGGAACAAGCACTAGAAGGACCTGGTGGTCACTGTCCGGGGCGGCGTGCTCATCCCGCGACCCGAGACGGAGGCCGTCGTGGACATGGTCGCCACCACCGATTGCGAGCGGGGGTCCTGGTCCTCTCCCTCGTCGTCCTCGGTGGCGGCATCGCGGCTTGGCGCCATCGCCGTGCCCTGCATCGATGTCTCGATCAGCTTCACGGATCGCCGTCTTCATGGTACGCACGCACACATGTCTGAAATTCACAGTCAACAGTTTGGTGTACGTGCTGACTACTGAGTCATGAGCCATGCGTGTGGTTGTGCTTGTGCAGAGGTTGGTCGAAGAGGGCTAGAGTTCATGCCGTTCCCGCTGTCCCTGTCCGTGTTCCTCTTCGGCACCTCCTGGTTCATCTTCGACCTCATCCTGGTGAGATTTCCATCCAACCCTCCCCGTCCCCATGGTGCTCTTTCTAGTTAGTACTCATCCGAGAGAGTTGCAGTACCAACCGTTAGTTCTTAGTATATCAGGTAGCCAAGATTGTAGCTGATGAGATGAATAACTACCTCTTGTTTGAGCACACTCTACAAATTGTGCCTGTCCCACTGGAGAAAGTTCATGCCAAATTGTAATCACTGCAACTATGCTTATTAATTATGTTATTTTCACTTTTTGGTAACTGAAACATAGCCTTCATTGTCTATTTAGGAGTACACATTAATTACCACTAAATGAGGTCAATATTTGTACTCCATTGGAAAATGTTGTCTACTTTGGGTTTCTCTTTCATCGAATACTGTTTACAGTGATATAAGCTTTCATTGGGGTAACACAGATTGGTAATGTGAATGTCAAAACTAAATTATAAAGTCAAGGAGTTGTGACAGTACTATAAATTGGTATATATACCACTGCATCGACTAGTGCAGAACTGAAGCATTGATGGCAACTCTTCTTTTTGTGCCTGTATATATATTATTGAATCCTTCTTATTTTTATGTACTTAATACGGAGGTTGCAGCAACTCTTCTACAGCACTAGAGTTTTGTTTCCCTGCACTTTTGTAACATATTTAGTCCTGACTGAACTTTTTTCATGATCAGGTTGAAAATATTGGAGCTAAATTGGTCAGGTTGAAAATACTGGAGCTAAAGAGGTTGATTATTGGGTAGTTAGTCCAGTTTTATTGAGATTAAATATGTGTGAGTCAGCTGTGAGATGCACAATTTTGTATTGTGATTTCTGGAACCCTGCTGTTTAGATGCGGTTTTGTTGTCCTTTTGAACGGTTGGTACCCCAGATTTGTGCTATAGCTGTGTTTACTATAGAGTGTAGACTCATGGCATGTACTCTGACAAAATATTTGAAGTGTTAAATAATGCTGAAATGCCCTGCTGTAGTGTAGCTCTACTGATGATGCAGATTGATAGATCTTTTATGCTTGTGTTCGATTTGATGCCATGTCGACTTGCTTGCTTAATCATGAAGTAAATTGCTCGGTGCAGTTATTTTCTCTTAAGATTTTTGCAGTGTATGTCATATAAATAAAACTGCAGGCAGTGACCTTCTTGTATGAGTATATATGTCTGCATTGCATGTTGTTTTTGTGAAAATATGATGATTACTTCCTAGGTACTGCATATTTTGTTTAGCTTGAGGTTTTGTATGCACTAGTATTACTCTGTTTAGCTTGAGGTTTGAAGCTCTAGTATGCTTAGAGTGACCGGTTTCATTAGTCTCTTAATCGACAAGTTAACTGGACTATTTTACTGTATTTCTGTCATACTCCTTTCATTTATTTAGTGACTGCAGACTGGGAAAATGCCATGTGTACCTTAATCCTTGTGGTTCTCATTTGTTCCCGGTTTGGTGAGCTTGCCCTGAGGTCTGTGGCTGCGTGCAGGGACCAGGCCCATGGTGGTGAGGGACTACTACGACATGCTCGGCGTGAAGAAGGACGCCGGCCAGGGTGAGATCAAGAAGGCGTATTACGCGGTATGGCTCGCGACAATTGGGTCTAGCACTTATATTGTAATCTTTGGCTTGTCTAAGACTAAACTTGAAGGCTGCTTGTGGGTAGTAATTTTACGTGGTATATGCTCGAGGCCAAAAACACACACATTATGTACTAAATGTGGTCGCGTATGTCAGGACTCATACATTGTTAAAATGGAGGCTTGGGAAGAACTATTTTCTTTGTAGTAATAAGTCAGGAGTTGTTTGTTGCTTCAGTAGGGTGTCATACATTATAATCATCAGCTCATGTCATCTGGGATCAAACATAGCTTTGAATTTACAAGAGCAAAGATTTATGTGAGAAGTACAGACCATGTTCAATTTTAACAAGTACAAAAATTATGCCCCTTCTATAGTGATACATTCTGTACTACACTGTTGCTTCTGTTTGCTTGCTTGATTACCTCTATAAGGTGGCTTCATTTTGTTCTTCTTCATGTGCTACTTGCAGCATCAAGGGGATCTTCGACCGCTACCAACAGGCCACCGGAACCAGCCTGTGGACCTAGCAGTATGAGGTTGGCTGCTGCTCCTCTATCTTGCCTCCATCCATCTTTTTCTTTAGTTGTATCACTTTCTCCTTTCTTTGATGTGGCTGATTTGATTCGGGTTGATATCATCTAGATCTGACTAGTTTGTACTTAGTCACTAGTGATGCACTGCTCTTTTTCCTTGTGATGCTCGAGTACTGAAGAAACTTGGGTAATATGCATTGGTCTTTTGCTTATGCTCTTGTGAGTTTGGCAAGTGATTGTATGGGGAGTAGATGTAGTGTGTGCTTATGCTCTTCTGATATTTGCAGGAGTAGTACATTCTTGGGACATGTTTTAAATCAATAATGTTCCTCATTGTGTTAAATCAAGCCTTGCAAAATACAATATACACACTAGATTGTTTCTGAACATGTTAAATCAACAATGTGTATGTGTTATTGTATCCTAGTAATTTTGCTGTGTCACTGTATCCCAGTAAAGCAAGATGCTTGTTATACTCATGTTTCTGATGATATTGGTTTAGACACAATTTGGTTATTTCTTCTAGTTCTGCTACTAGTTGCTATGTACTCCTAGTGTTGTAGTTGTTGTGTAGTAATACAGAAATATTAATGCTCAAATATGATGATCTGGCCTGCAGCGCACCTACAGTTTTCATTTCTATGATCAATTTAGAGAGTTGCACATGTCAGTATATTGTATACTAAAAAAATCCTAGCTAGTGAGAACATTTTAGGCACTCCATGAACGCATACTGGTTAGTCTTAGTCATACTATTTATGTACATCTCATTTGCTGTCAATTCTTGCATATAAGTTATTGGATCCCTCATTGGCTACTGTTTGATGTTCTGTACACATTCTTATTCTTATATGTTCATTCTTGTTTTTTGCATAGGTGAAGTGCGAATCCAAGTTCGAAGCTGTGAAGCATATCAACAATGACAAGCATATTATGTGTTGTAAATGTAGGCAGTAGTAGGCTTATCCGGGCTGTAGTATACTGTAACATTTGTAATAGACTAATGCCGTGTTGTTTTGGACGAATTTCATTTGCTATTTGGATTGTTTGAAATAATGATTGTGTATGTGATTTGAATACCCATCAAATGGAAACCTGACAAGTTATAATGGTTGTTTGACACATTTTGAAATTTTTGATGCGTGGGATCAATTTTGTGATAGGCATGACAAGTGGGACCAATCTGATTGGTGGGATCAGTGGCAAGAAAAGGACGAAAATAAAGAACCAGTAGACTATAAAAGGCTGCATCTTAGAAAAAAAGGCTGAATTAATGGCCCAAGCCCATGTAGCTAGCGAAAATTAACAAGAAAAAATACATTAAAAAGGCCGAATTGTTGGGCTAGGCCCATGTAGAAAATCAAATTGGACCGGGTTGAATCTTGTGCCACATCAGATTGCCACGCTGGATGCCTACGTGGCCTTGGGAGGTTGCTAGTGACCAAAACGCCACAGTAGACGTATTTTGGTCATAAACGTCTTCGACCATTCCAGAAGAAAGGTCGCTATAGTCAGTTTATGACGGACAGCTTTTGACCTTATGTTTTTGGTCACAAAAAGGTCACAAATGGAAATTTGTGACCATTCAGTGACCAATAGTGGTGGTCACAAGTTGACATATTTCTTGTAGTGTGGGAAGGCCCTTTCATCATCAGCAAAGTACTGGGCAACGATTCCTACTACCTGATCGACGCTCAGAAGCCCTGAGCACGCAAGAGGGACGACTCCGGCAAGGAAACAGAGCGGCCATGGAATGCAAATCTCCTCCAAATATTTTACAGTTGATGCAGTATGTACCATGCTACCTTTTGTATTAAAGTACCAAGACGTCGGGCCCCCCGAGACGAGCTCCCGGACTGCCCTCTTTTGTCTGTATGATAAAGATTATGCCTACAAGTATGATACTCTTTGTCATGCCACTTGGCACCGGGCTCGACAAGTCGGCCCGGGGACTTGCCGCCTTGCACTATGAAATGCTTCCTGCCGCCGGACAAGTAGTGTGTAACACCTAAACCGTCTTCTGACAGAAGCCACAGCTCACAGAGCGACTGTACGATGGGCAGAGGTAAGGTAGAATGGGTGTTCGCATGAAAAATGGTTAAGGACTTAAAGCATAGAACATAGCTGAAGACGGCTTCCAGCCTTTCTCGCAAACCGACTCTCAGATAGTCGGATTGTCGTCTTCTATCCAACTTGCTCAAAAACTCTTAAAAACGGCCAAGTACTTGCTTTCCCAAAGTAGCCAAGCACTTGATCCAGCAACAGTCCGTAGAGCGGCTGTCCGATTGGCAAGGCGGGCAACTAAGAGAAAGCGGCAAAGGAAAAAAGCCAAAAGAGCAATGAGCAAGAAAAGATAGAACTCAGATAAATATATTTACATAACATAGGCCCTTGGCCGTATTTTTGAGTAGAGGTTCAAAATACACCCCGCGGGTGGAATTGTGCGAATTAACAAGTTCTTCAAAGACTACTGAAGCAGACAAAACAAAGATACAGCGGCAGCTTAGGAAGAAGCAGACAGACTCGGAGGGTCGGAGGAGGCGCCAGCGCCAGGCGTCGGGGCGGCCGGCTGGCTAGTCGCGGCTTGATCGCCTCCGGCGGCGGTCGGGTCGGTCGCACGCGGCTTGTTGCTGGAGGCACGGTCGAGCAGAGGCTGGTCGTCTGCTCCGTCTTCTGGTGCCTCCGCCTCGCCTCCGTCCTCCCCTCGCCCTCTTCCTCGACGCTAGAGCCAATCACCTCCGCCGAGTCCTCGCCGTAGTCTGGGTTCATCCCAAACCACTCCGGCGGTACCTCCTCGCCGTCTTCAGACCGCTCGGGGACGAAGATGCTGGTGTTGGTGTACTCGGCGATCGCTGCAGCACGCTTGACGAGGGCGTCTTCCGCGGCAGCCAGCTCCGGCTGGGCCTCCGACCGAAGCGTGGCCAGCCAGTCTAGGTCCAGCCCCGGATACCATGCCTTGACAAACTCCAAGGCCCGGCGCGCTCCAGCTCGGGCCGAAGAGCCCTTCCAGGCATCAAGACGACCAGCCGCGATCTCCAGCCAGTCGGTCGTCAGGCTGGGGGTGCGCGGAGCCTGCATATCCGGCCACAGGGCGGCAATCGCCTGGGCACCGATACGCTGAAGCCGGCACAGCATCCGGTGAGCCGGCCGAAGGTGAGCCTCGATGCTCAGGATGTGCTCATCAAGAGTTCGGGGGGCATCGGCGGCAATCTCTGCACCCTCCGCCCTCTGACCTTCACGGTCAGCCTCGATGGCTTGGATGGCGGCCTGCGACTGCCCAGGGAAGAATTCTGCAAAGACACGAAGAAACAAAGAAGCAAGTCAAAAACCAGGAGTCGGCACGACTTAAGTCGGCAGCTCGAAGAAAGAAAATAAAGAAACTCACCATCAACGATGTCTTCAATCTCGGTCGGCCCGAATCTTGGGGACTACAGCCCGCGGGTGCGCCAGCGCTCCCCCGCGAAGAAGGAAAAGGACTTACTCCGGCTCTCCGGTAGATCGGCGGTCCGCTTGCCCAGCTCTTCAACGTTACGGTTGAAGGCAGTGACGCGGAGGTTGTGGTAGTCCTGCGGCGAACGTTTCAGACAAAAAGTTAACACCCAAAGTTCATCAATTGGAGTTCCGGGCTGCCTGCTTAGTAGCCAGCCCGAAACTCGAGGACTACACCCAGTGGGTGCGCCGGCGCGCCCCCACAGAGAGGAACAAGAAAAACAAAGGCCAAAAGGAAAAATATACCCGGACGGCTGCCCGCGACGCCAGGTACGCCTTGGTGCAATTCTGGAGAGCGTCGCCCTCGGCATGAAGCTTCGCCTGGACGTCCAGAAGCGTTTGGTTCAGCGGCCCTGTGCCGCCTCCTCACACCCACCCAATGGGTGCGGCGCTAGTCGCCTCGGCATCTGGGATCGTTGAGCTGGCGGCGCCGGCTTCCAGGGGCGGGGTGCCGAAGTCGCCTTCTCCAGACGGTGGCGCGTTGGCGAGCCGACTTGAAGGAGTAGCCTCGCCACGTCCTCGTCTTCGGTCAGCGGCACCGGACGGCCCGCCAGCTGCTCGCCCTGCGCACCTTCAGACGGCGGCGGAGGCGGCGGCGGAACGTTCACATCCGGCGTAGAGGGGTCGCTGCCCTCCCCCTCCACGATGGGTTCTCCCTGCCGGCTTCCTCAGTCTGCCCCGTGAACTCCGGAGGCGGTGGCGCAGAGTTCAACGGGGTAACGAGAACCGCCGACTACCGGCGTGCAGCTTCCTCGGCCTGTTGCTTCGCCGCGGCGGCGGCTTCGGCCTCCGCCAGTTTTTTCTTGGTGGAGGCCTCCGCCCTGTCGGCCTCCGCCTTCTCCAGGCGGAGGGCCTCTTCTTCATGGCGCTTCTCCTGCGCATTCCGCTCTGTCGCCTCCTGGAGGTCAGCAGCGGGGTCAATCCGCCGAGTGGTGGCGGACGTCTCCGCTGACCCCATGACGGAGGCGGCGGTGACCCTCTCAAGAGAGAGGGGAGCACTGAAGCAAGAGGGGCAAGCAGAGACTTAGACAAAGTCACAAAGAAAGAATAAAACTTTGAAGACAGAATACTTACGCGGAGACCAATGGCGGCTTCTTCACTTCCTTACGGAAGCGAATGGCCTTCGCGGCCGCCTCGTCCCGCCGGGTCGCCGCAGCCGAACCCTTGGGCTTCTTCGGTCGACTACCTAACAAGGTCGGCACGACCCTGCGCTTCTTTCTGCCGCCTGGAGCGCCCGGCGCGACAGAAGAGCCCGTGCCAGGCTGGCTGGCTCCTGGCCGATGGCGAGGGGCGACTTCTCCCTCGACGTCGTCATCAGGCTAGTCGGCGAAAGTGGCCGAGGGCCTGAAGTCGCCTGCTGTTCCTCCTCCTCCCTCGGCGTCATCTTCCAGAGCCGCCGCCCCCAGATCGGGGTCGTCGACGTCGCTCTCCGCCCGGTCAGCGAGGAACTCGTGGGCCGGCCCCGAGGTGCCGGCTGGTGGGTGGAGGAGGGGATTCTAACCAAAGCAGACTAGTCAAAACAAAACTCGGCAAGAAGAAGGCAATCCAAAGAAAGAAAGGAAAGGCGACTCACCACGGGCAGGGGGTTGGCGCGGGAGTACGGCTCCTTGCCGAACCGCCAATCCTCCAGGAGCCTGCTGTCCGAGAGGTAGTTCACCATGAAGGCCACCTCTTCGTGAGGCATTTCCTTGGTGCACATCCGACTCGGCTCGCGGTGCCCGCTCATCTGGCATATCATATGGGGGCGACCTTGGAGTGGGAGAACTCGGCACGGAACGAAGGCGGCCAGCAGGTCCGGACCAGTTAGACCGTCTGACTGCGTCAGCACTCGGAGTCGCCTGATGGCGCCGGCTCCCGCAGGCGTCAGCGACTTGGCCCGGTACGACCAGTTGGGCAGTCGCCCAGCCGGTGGGTCGGCTTCGAAAGCCGGCAGATTGACCCAGTCCCCCCTCGTGGAGACGTTCTTAACGTAGAAGTAGGATCTCTGACACATCTTCACCGACTTGATCAGCGAGATGGAGGGGAAGGGATTGTTGGCCCCCGACCGTCGCATGACGATGAAAGCGCCGCACTGAGCTGGCACGCCCGCAGCCTGGGTGCCGGGCTTGGAGAAGAAAAACTCCCCCCAGAGCTCGAGGGTGGGGAGGACTCCGAGGAAGCCTTCGCACATGGCCACAAAGGCAGACAGCAGCACCACTGTGTTGGGGGTGAGGTGGTGCGGCTAGAGGCCATAGAACTCGAGGAAGGACCGGAAGAAACTGCTCGCCGGTAGCCCCAACCTGCGCAGGCAGTGCGAGCGGAAGATAACCCGCTCGCCCTCCTGCGGCGCGGGGGAAATCTCCCCTTTCGGCGCAAGATGCACCTGCACGCGATCCTCGCCGGGAAGCCGACGAGTCCAGCGGAGGAACTTGACGTGGTCTTCATGAACTTCGGAACCGTCCCAGGTGCCGGAGCGCACGGGGGGAGGCGCGGCGGCGGAGGAAGAACTCATCGCGAGCTGTCGCTGCAGCGTTCGCCGGAGCTTGGGCGCGCGGAGGAGCGAAGAAGAGAAGAGGGAGGAGGAGAGCGAGGAGCAGCAAGAAGGAAGAGAACGAGGAGTAGTGGGAAGGAGGGGCGCGCGTGCCCCCCTCTTCCACCTACTTATAGCCTTGAGGGCTGCGAAGTCGAGGGGGCGGACGTGGGGATTTACTGCACCGACGACCCCACGACCCCCACGATCCATGATAAAGGTACTGCGCATAGTAACTCCACGAGAATCCCAACTGTCCACCGGGGCCGCAGTGGATCCGCTCGGGCACCGAGGCGCGGTAGTGGCGGCCCCTGCCTATGGGCCTGTCCCGTCGCGCGCGTAGGCTGGCAGGACGACCTAGCCACGTGCCCTTGCGTGACAGGCCTAGAATGGGCGGCGGCCTGGAGGCTTAGCTAGCACGCCACTTAAATCCCACCATGACATTCGAAATACTGAGCGAGCCGGAATTGAGTGAGTCCGAGTTGAGCAAGTCCGACTCCTTCTAGTCGGCCCGGCAGAAGTCAATCAAAGACCATGTGTTGAACACCCGGAAAGAGAAACTGTTTAGGCTTCTCGGCCGATCGTCCGTGGTGCCTCACTAGCTTCGGGGACTACTGTCGGAGTAATGGGCCACGGGTAGGCCAACCCGAGTCCCAGAATCTTTCAAGACATTCGGGCAGGCTGCGCCCCTCAAGACCCCAGGACAAAGAGCCGCCTCCTGAGGAGTCGGCGGCAAGGCGGTCGACTGCCCGCTCACGGCTGAGTCCCAGGGACGACTTCCAGAGAAGCCGGCTTTGGGGAGTCGGCCTGCGACTCCAACAAACCCCATGACCTCATCAAAGGGGACGAGGCAGGGGCGTGGCTACAGCAAAGCCCACCCCCACCCCTCACCAAGGGCAGGCATGGCCATAGTACGCCGTACCCCAGAAGATCTCCGTGCGGCGTGGCACTGTTGCCATGCCGGCCCTGACATCAGCACCGCAGGGCCGAATCCTGCACCCACGACAGCTTGTCTGTACGGCCTGGAGGCAGCAGGGCCCACCAGTCAGTGAGACCTCGGGAGACGGCGGGAGAACCACCAGTCGGACCCGTCGGGAGTCGGCCCGGGGGAGTCGGCCAAGCCCTCCCCCGGGGCCCACGCGCCATTAATCAAGATGTGATGGGGAGTGGCAACAGTGATCACCCGCCAGGCGGTGGGGCTGTTGCCACGACCTCATGATCAAGCCTACATCATCAGAAGTACGGCTACAGTAATCAACAGCCGGCAAGACCCGCCCGCGGCGGACGCGGCCTGTCGGCTCCGTACCAGGCCAGTCGGCAGGGCCCGCCAGTCGGCGGGCCCCAGCGGTCGGCAGAGAAGACGGAGGCCAAAGGCACTGATGGCTGGGCCCGCGTCCAGCTGGATTACCATTGTACCCCTGGGGGGTAGGCCTATATAAACCCCCCAGGGCACCCATGCAAAGGGTTGGAACCCATTAGCTCTAGACCAGATCATATAGAAGGGAGAGAGCTAGCCTTGCCCTCTCCTACCACCAGAAAACAGCTCAAGGAGCAACCGTGTAAACACTTTGCCATAGTGATCATGCGGAGACCCTGCAGAGCAGCAGTAGGGGTATTATCTCCCCGGAGAGCCCCGAAGCTGGGTAAGATTCGCCGGCGTGCATGTCTTCACCTCATCCCGTTTCCAGGCACTGGCGACCGTCTACTCGCCCCCACCATGATAAGCCATCTGTTGGCATATGTCGCACCAAACCCCTGACAAATGGTAATGAGCATACGGTACACTTTCCGAGGAAACAACCTCAAGTTCATAGTATCAATTCTATCGGAAAAATTCCATCAATTATATTTGGAGGTTTTGAATTTCCTCTTCCTACTGTCAAGAAGAAATATGATATACTTATTATTGGGGATGTGCATATCCCCGTTGAGGTAACCTAGTGTTATTCGAAATTTCTCCGGTTTCATGTTAATCGGAATGAGTTTGTTAACAAGACTTGATCAACCTTGTTAGTGGATTCCTTTTGATGAGCATGAGATGGATGAAACTAGAAGCACAACCTTGTGTACCCTCTCTATACTTTCTGTTATTTAGTTGAAATAAAATAAAAATAAATAATTTTCTGTCTGTTATCTGATTATCCGTGCAATATAAAAATGCCTCGAAAATAAAAGTTCTCCAAATGCCCTGAAAATTAAATATGATTTTTTCTAGAATATTTGAGGATTTATGGAACAAAGAACACACCAGGGGGGCCAACCACCTTGCCACGAGGGTGGAGGGCGCGCCCACCCCCTAGGGCGCACCTCCCTGCCTCGTGGGCCCACGGTGGCCCTCCTCCACTTATTCCTGCACCCATCCTCTTCTTCTTCCCCCCACAAACACGAAAAACCAACTCAAGCACGAGTTCAAGCCCTCTTTGCTGCCATTTTCGATCTCCTTGCTCAAAGCACCTCTCACAAAACTGCTTGGGGAGATTGTTCCTCGGTATGGGACTCCTCCATTAGTCCAATTAGTTTTTGTTCTAGTGCTTTATTCATTGCAAATTTTTGCTGCTTAGGTGACCCTGTTCTTGAGCTTGCATGTCAAATTTATATGGTCAAAAGTAGTTTTGATGCATGATATAGGCCCTAGGCACTTGTAGGACTGGTTGCTATCAATATTATTGAGTTTGGTTTACTTTTATTTTGAAGTTACTAAAAATTTCAGAATTTTTCAGAAAATGATGAGGAGATTATTGAGGGGCTCATCGAGCCAAAGCTCGAAGGAAAAGGCAACGAAGCCTAAGTATAATTTTCTGCGCACCGCGGAGGTTCGGGCGTGTGAATGGCCTTCCGAGGATTTCTTGAGAGCAGCCGAGATTTATGAAGATTTTCATGAATTGGCTCATAATGCAGGCCTCACCGCTTTCCTCCACGACCAATGCGATCAGTATCTCTTACTCACAAATACCTTTGTGCAAAACTTTCATTTTCATTCTAGGAACTCACCACCTACAATGGAGTTTCATTTATATGATGAGCATAAGGACATGTCACTTTATGATTTTTGTCGGATTTGTTTAGTCCCTTTTGAGGGCAAGACAGAAGAACCACATCGTGATGATGTGGAGGGATTTATTAATGGGATAATTAGATTTATGCCCCTAGTTGTGTCCCACTCGTTTGTTTTACCCCTAATTCCCAAAAGTCACTGGTTCTGTCCAAGTCACTTTGATCCTCTTATGCTTTTGCCCTTTGACCGCTTGACCGTTAGTTTGAAAACTTCATAACTAATTCATACAAAATCAAAAAAATGCAAAGAAGATACCAAAATGTTCAGAAAAATATCACCTATATGTCAGTGTCATTTGCATTCATGAAAAAAGTGTTGGAAAGTGCACATCCGAGTTTTAGCTCTTTTGATACCACCATGAATAGTAAACTCTAAAAAAATTCAAAAAAAATCAAAAAAAATATGGTGGCAAAGAACGACAAGTGTTCTAAGTGCTTGCCAAGTTTAATTAGGGAACGACATTCGTGGAAGTCGTGGCAAAAAATAATCTATTTTGGAGTGCTGATTGTTTTTTTTTGCCGCGGCACCCGCGAATGTTATTCCCTGATGAAACTTGGCAGACACTTAAAACATTTTTCATTCTTTGCCACCAAATTATTTTTGAATTTTTTTGAACTTTTTTAGATTTTACTATTCATGGTGGTAGCATAAGAGCTAAAACTCGGATGGGCACTTTGCAACACTTTTTTCATGGATGCAAATGACACTGACATATAGGTGATGTTTTTCTGAACATTTTGGTATCTTATTTGCATTTTTCTGATTTATTATGAATTAGTTATGAAGTTTCCAAACTGACGGTCAAACGGTCAATGGGCAAAAGCATAAGAGGAGCAAAGTGATTTGGACAGAACTGGTGACTTTTGGGAATTAGGGGTAAAACAGACGAGTGGGACACAACTAGGAGCATAAATCTAATTATCCCTTTATTAATACTATCACTGTAGGAGAAACTAGGAAGGTTTCCGATGCACGAATCACTAGCATACATTTTCTTGTTTTACGTTACTTTGCATTATTTGCTAGTCGTTGCTTAATTGGTCACGGAAACTGTGGGAACCTTAGTATCCCTGATATTATTATTTTGCTCCAAGGTTTATACAGTGATAACACTTTTAGTATGGGCGGCATTATTGCTAGACGGTTAAGTATGAACCGTACTACGGGTCCATTCTTTGGAGGCATCTATGCTACACGCCTAGCTGCACATTTTAACATACCTATTAGGCATGCTGAGAAGGAAGAAAAAGTGATGCCTCGTGTTTATCTAGATTATAAAAGTATGGTGGCACATGATTTTATTGTTAAGAATAGGGCAGGAGAGCTTAAATATCAATTGTTCTTTAATAAACATCATCCTGAGACTATTACCTTGCCTGCTCCTTCTTTGTTTGATTTGACTATAGGCACGTACCTTGTTCCATTGACGGCTATTCACGCCTACCAGAACCCTGCACCAGCCGAGGAACCAGAACCGGAACCACAATTTGATCCTTCACGACAGTCTAGCTATCAGTGGGATCTGGAGATGATTGCCAGCCAGTGGCAATCGGAGCCTTCTTCTTCCTCATCGCAGTACGACCCCAAGTATTATTATGGATACCCGATAGGCCAGCCGTGGCCATAAACCAACTTAGGCCAAAAGCCTAAGCTTTGGGGAGTACGTATTTCCCACTGACATTATATTTATGTTCACACACACTCATTGCTAGATGTCGGTGTTCATACTTTTTTCATTGTATCATCCATGCTAGTTTATTTCCTTTTATGCTTTCTTCTTGTGTGTTTAATAAACCTTAAGGAAAAACCAAAAAAATAGTTGTAGCTTTTAATTAATTTACTTTCCATGCTTGTAGTAGTAATTAAAAAGAAAACCCAAAAATATTTCCTGATCTTCTTTTGCTTGTTGGGAGCTTTCCCGTGTAAATAGTTTTATTTCTTTCCTTTTCTTTGGGAGTCAGTAGGAGAAGACCATGATTAAATTGTTGAAGTGGCTCTTATATGCTTTATTATTGATTTAACCAAGAGCCCATATTGCTTTGGCTTCTCCTGTTTATTGAATGCTCGCAGATTCCATCTTAGTCCAATGCACGTGCACTCTTATTATTATTCACATCGTTCGGTCGTGCAAGTGAAAGGCAATTATGATGATATATGATGGACTGACTGAGATGAGAAAAGCTGGTATGAACTCGACCTCTTTTGTTTTTGTAAATATGATGAGTTCATCGTTCTTGATTCATCTTGTTATGAATAAACATGTTTGCAATGATAATTAGATATCATAGTTGCTTGTGCCATGCTTCATTAGCTATGAGTTATAATGGTTTACCTTGCGTGCCAACATGCTATTAAAATGGTTATGATGTGGTATGATGGGGTGGTATCCACCTCTGAATGATTTAAGTGACTTGACTTGGCACATGTTCACGCAAGTAGTTGAAACAAATCAACATAGCCTTCACGATATTTATGTTCATGGTGGATTATATCCTACTCATGCTTGCATCCAATGTTTATTAATTTTAATGCATGTACATGGTTGTTGTCGCTCTCTAGTTGGTCGCTTCCCGGTCTTTTGCTAGCCTTCACCTGTACTAAGCGGGAATACTACTTGTGCATCCAAACTCCTTAAACCCCAAAGTTATTCCACATGAGTCCACTATACCTTCCTATATGTGGTATCTACCTGCCGTTCCAAGTAAATTTGTATGTGCCAAACTCTAAACCTTCAAATAATCATCCTGTTTTGTATGCTCGAATAGCTCATGTATCAACTAGGGTTGTCTGTATCTTCCATGCTAGGCGGGTTATTCTCAAGAGGAGTGGACTCCGCTCCTCACTTACGAGAAAATGGCTGGTCACCGGGATGCCCAGTCCCATGCTTTATGAAAACTAAATCAAAAATAATTGCAAAGCAAAACTCCCCCCGGGACCTGATGTATGTTGGAGGCACTCGTTGTTTCGAGCAAGCCATGGATTGATGTTTGTTGGTGGAGGGGGAGTATAAACTTTACCATTCTGTTTGGGAACCGCCTATAATGTGTGTAGCATGGAAGATATCGCCATCTCTTGGTTGTTATGTTGACAATGAAAGTATACTGCTCCAAATATTATTCACCTCTATTTCAAAACCGAGCTCTGGCACCTCTACAAATCCCTGCTTCCCTCTGCGAAGGGCCTATCTATTTACTTTTATGTTGAGCCATCACCCTCTTATTAAAAGCACTAGCTGGAGAGCGCAGCTGTCATTTGCATTCATTATTGTTAGTTTACATTGGGTGTGACTATGATTGGATCTCTTTTACCATGAATTACAATGTCTAGTCAGTCCTTGATCTTTAAAGGTGCTCTGCATTTATGTTTGTGGTCGCAAAAAGGGCTAGCGAGATACCATCTTGTTATATCATATTATGATTGTTTTGAGAAAGTGTTGTCATCCGAGATTTATTATTATGGCTTGCTAGTTGATTATGCTATTGATATAGGTAACCATGAGACCTGAGAATTATTGCAAATATGGTTAGTTATAATATTTGCTGAAAACTTGAATGCTAGCTTGACATATTTATAACAACAAGAGCAAACAGAGTTTGTAAAAGTTTTTCTTTATTTCTTTCAGTTTGTCAACTGAATTGCTTGAGGACAAGCAAGGGTTTAAGCTTGGGGAGTTGATACGTCTCTGTCGTATCTACTTTTCCAAACACTTTTGCCCTTGTTTTGGACTCTAACTTGTATGATTTGAATGGAACTAACCCGGACTGACGCTGTTTTCAGCAGAATTGCCATGATGTTGTTTTATGTGCAGAAAATAAAAGTTCTCGGAATGACCTGAAACTCCACGGAATATCTTACAATAAATAATAAAAAATCCTCGCTAAAGATGAAGACCAGGGGGCCCACACCCTTGCCACGAGGGTGGGAGGCACCCCCCCTAGGGCGCGCCCCCTACCTCGTGGGCCCCCTGGAGACCTCCCGACTCCAACTCCAACTCTATATAACTGCTTTCGGGGAGAAAAAAATAGGAGAGAAGAAATCATCGCGTTTTACGATACGGAGCCGCCGTCAAGCCCTAAAACATCTCGAGAGGGCTGATCTGGAGTCCGTTCGGGGTTCCGGAGAGGGGGATTCGTCGGCGTCGTCGTCATCAACCATCCTCCATCACCAATTTCATGATGCTCACCGCCGTGCGTGAGTAATTCCATCGTAGGCTTGCTGGACGGTGATGGGTTGGATGAGATTTACCATGTAATCGAGTTAGTTTTGTTAGGGTTTGATCCCTAGTATCCACTATGTTCTGAGATTGATGTTGCTATGACTTTGCTTTCCTTAATGCTTGTCACTAGGGCCCGAGTGCCTTGATTTCAGATCTGAACCTATTATGTTTTCATCAATATATGAGAGTTCTTGATCCTATCTTGCAAGTCTATAGTCACCTATTATGTGTTATGATTCGTTAACCCCAAAGAGACAATAATCGGGATACTTACCGGTGATGACCATAGTTTGAGGAGTTCATGTATTCACTATGTGCTAATGCTTTGTTCCGGTTCTCTATTAAAAGGAGGCCTTAATATCCCTTAGTTTCCATTAGGACCCCGCTGCCATGGGAGGGTAGGACAAAAGATGTCATGCAAGTTCTTTTCCATAAGCACGTATGACTATATTCGGAATACATGCCTACATTACATTGATGAATTGGAGCTAGTTCTGTGTCACCCTATGTTATTACTGTTACATGATGAACCACATCCGGCATAATTATCCATCATTGATCTGATGCCTACGAGCTTTCCATATACTGGTTTACGCTTATTTACTTTCCCGTTGCTATTGTTACAATCACTACAAAATACCAAAAACATCACTTTGCTTTTGTTACTCTTTTGTTACCGTCACCATCACTATCATATTACTTTGCTACTAAACACTTTGCTACAGATACTAAGTTTCCAGGTGTGGTTGAATTGAAAACTCAGCTGCTAATACTTGAGAATATTCTTTGGCTCCCCTTGTGTCGAATCAATAAATTTGGATTGAATACTCTACCCTCGAAAGCTGTTGCGATCCCCTATACTTGTGGGTTATCACCTTCTCCCTTATTGGAAAGTAGTTCATCACTAAAACCAGTTCCAGTGATTCCTACACTAGTAAGTGAGGAAGCTAATGATGATGATCATGAAACTTCTGATCAAGTTACTATCGAACCTCGTAGGTCAACCAAAGTAAGATCCGCACAAGAGTGGTACCATAATCCTGTTTTGGAAGTCATTTCACTTGACCATGACGAACCTACAAATTATGAGGAATCGATGATGAGCCCAGATTCCGCAAAATGGCTTGAGGACATGAAATCTGAGATGGGATCCATGTATGAGAACAAAGTATGGACTTTGGTTGACTTGCCCGATGATCGGCAGACCATAGAGAATAAATGGATGTTCAAGAAGAAGACTGACGTTGACGGTAATGTTACTGTCTACAAAGCTCGACTTGTTGCAAAAGGTTTTCGACAAGTTCAAGGAGTTGACTACGATGAGACCTTCTCACCTGTAGCGATGCTTAAGTCCGTCCGAATCATGTTAGCAATTGCACATTTTATGATTATGAAATTTGGCAAATGGATGTCAAAATGCATTCCTTAATGGATACCTTAAAGAAGAGTTGTATATGATGCAACCAGAAGGTTTTGTCGATCCGAAAGGTGCTTACAAAGTGTGCAAGCTCCAGCGATCCATTTATGGACTGGTGCAAGCCTCTCGGAGTTGGAATATACGCTTTGATAGTGTGATCAAAGCATATGGTTTTATACAGACTTTTGGAGAAGCCTGTATTTACAAGAAAGTGAGTGGGAGCTCTGTAGCATTTCTGATATTATATGTAGATGACATATTGTTCATCGGAAATGATACTGAATTTCTGAATAGCATAAAAGGATACTTGAATAAGAATTTTTCAATGAAAGACCTCGGTGAAGCTTCTTATATATTGGGTATCAAGATCTATAGAGATAGATCAAGACGCTTGATTGGACTTTCACAAAGCACATACCTTGATAAAGTTTTGAAGAAGTTCAAAATGGATCGGGCAAAGAAAGGATTCTTTCCTGTATTGCAAGGTGTGAAGTTGAGTAGGACTCAATTCCCGACCACTGCGGAAGATAGAGAGAAAATGAAAGGTGTTCCCTATGCTTCAGCCATAGGCTCTATCATGTATGAAATGTTATGTACTAGACCTGATGTGTGCCTGGCGATAAGTTTAGCAGGGGGGTACCAAAGTAATCCAGGAGTGGATCACTGGACAGTGGTCAAGAACATCCTGAAAACCTGAAAAGGACTATGGATATCTTTCTCGTATATGGAGGTGATAAAGAGCTCGTCGTAAATGGTTCCATCGATGAAAGCTTTGACACTGATCCGGGTGATTCTAAGTCACAAACCGAATACGTGTTTTTATTAAATGGTGGAGTTGTTAGTTGGTGCAGTTCCAAGCAGAGCGTCGTGGCAGGATCTATGTGTGAAGCGGAATACATAATTGCTTCGGAAGTAGTAAATGAAGGAGTCTGGATGAACGAGTTCATATCCGATCTAGGTGTCATACCTAGTGCATCGGGTCCAATGAAAATCTTTTGTGACAATACTGGTGCAATTGCCTTGGCAAAGGAATCCAGATTTCACAAGAGAACCAAGCACATCAAGAGACGCTTCAATTCCATCCGTGATCAAGTCAAGGAGGGAGAGATAGATATTTGCAAGATACATACAGATCTGAATGTTGCAAACCCGTTGACTAAGAATCTCTCACGAGCAAAACATGATCTGCACCAAGACTCCATGGGTGTTAGAATCATTACAATGTAATCTAGATTATAGACTATACTGCAAGTGGGAGACTGAAGGAAATATGTCCTAGAGGCAATAATAAATTTGTTATTTATATTTCCTTGTATCATGATAAATTTTTATTATTCATGCTAGAATTGTATTAACCAGAAACTTAGTACATGTGTGAATACATAAACAAACAGAGTGTCACTAGTTTGGCTCTACTTGACTAGCTCATTGAATCAATGATGGTTATGTTTCCTAACCATAGACATGAGTTGTCATTTGATTAATGGGATCACATCATTAGAGAATGATGTGATTGACTTGACCCATCTGTTAGCTTAGCACGATGATCGTTTAGTTTGTTGCTATTGCTTTCTCCATAACTATACATGTTCCTATGACTATGAGATCATGCAACTCCAGAATACCGGAGGAACACTTTGTGTGCTACCAAACGTCACAACATAACTGGGTGATTATAAAGGTGCTATATAGGTGTCTCTGATGGTGTTTGTTGAGTTGGCATGGATCAAGATTAGGATTCGTCACTCCGATTGTCGGAGAGGTATCTCTGGGCCCTCTCGGTAATGTACATCACAATAAGCCTTGCAAGCAAAGTATCTAATGATTTAGTTACGGGATGTAGCATTACGGAACGAGTAAAGAGACTTGCCAGTAACGAGATTGAACTAGGTATTGAGATACCGACGATCGAATATCGGGAAAGTAACATACCGATGACAAAGGGAATAATGTATACCGTTATGCGGTTTGACCGATAAAGATCTTCGTAGAATATGTAGGATCCAATATGAGCATCCACTTTCCGCTATTGGTTATTGACCGGAGACATGTCTCGGTCATGTCTACATAGTTCTCGAACCCGTAGGGTCTACACGCTTAATGTTTGGTGATGATCAATATTATGAGTTTATGTGTTTTGATGTACCTAAGGTAGTCGGAGTCTCCGATTTGATCACCGGCATGACGAGGAGTCTCGAAATGGTCGAGACGTAAAGATCGATATATTGGAAGCCTATGTTTGGACATCGGAATGGTTCCGGGTGAAATCAGGAGTATACCGTAGCACCGGGAGGTTACTGGAACCCCCCGGGAGGTGTATGGGCCTTATTGGGCCTTAGTGGAAGAGAGAGAGAAGAAGCAAAGGAGGGGGCGCACCCCCCCAAGCCCAATCCGAATTGGGAGGGGCCGGCCCTCCCTTTCCTTCCTTCTTCCTCCTCCTTCCTTCTCTCTTAAAACCAAACAAGGGAAGGGGGAATCCTACTCCCAGTGGGAGTAGGACTCCCTTGGGAGCGCCTAGAGAGGCCGGCCCCCTCCCCCTCCTCCACTCCTTTATATATGGGGGAACGGGGCACCCCATGGACACACAAGTTGATCATTGATCTTTTAGCCGTGTGCGGTGCCCCCCTCCACCATAATCCACCTCGGTTATATCATAGCGGTGCTTAGGCGAAGCCCTGCTCCGGTAGCAGCATCATCACCGTCATCACACTGTCATGCTGACGAAACTCTCCCTTGAAGCTCTACTGGATCGTGAGTTCGTAGGACATCACCAACCTAAACATGTGCAGATGGCGGAGGTGTCGTACCTTCGGTGCTTGATCGGTCGATCGTGAAGACATACGACTACATCAACCGTGTTGTCATAACGCTTCCGCTTACGGTATACGAGGGTGCGTAGACGATACTCTCCCCTCTCGTTGCTATGCATCACCATGATCTTGCGTGTGCGTAGGAATTTTTTTGAAATTACTGTGTTCCCCAACAATTGTATCTTGTGCTTGCTTGTGGTGTTGTTGTTGAGATTATCATATAGGTTGTCCACATAGTTGCATATCTAGACAACTGCTACCTCTTGAGCTTGCGTTGGTTTTTCCCTTGAAGAGTAAAGGGTAGTGCAGCAAAGTAGCATAAGTATTTCCCTCAGTTTTGAGAACCAAGGTATCAATCCAGTAGGAGACAACGCGACAAGCCACCGAATACGCGCACAAAAAAACACCAACTTGCAACCAACGCAAAAAAGGAGTTGTCAATCCCTTCATGGTTATTCGCAACGTGAGATCTGATAGAGATGGATAAACGGTAAAGTAATATTTTTGGTATTTTTGGTTTATCGAACAGAAAGTAAAAGATTGCAAAAGAAAGTAAATAGGAAACTAGAATTGTCGATCGGAAACTTATATGATGGAAAGTAGACCCAGGGGCCATAGGTTTCACTAGAGGCTTCTCTCAAGATAGAAAATATTATGGTGGGTGAACAAATTACTATCGAGTAATTGATAGAAAAGTGCAAAGTTATGACGATATCTAAGGCAATGATCATGAATATAGGCATCACATCCTTGTCAAGTAGACCGAAACGATTCTGCATCTACTACTATTACTCCACACATCGACCACTATCTAGCATGCATCTAGAGTATTAAGTTCATAAAGAACGGAGTAACGCCTTAAGTAAGATGACATGATATAGAGGAATTAACTCAAGCAATATGATGAAAACCCCATCTTTTTATCCTCGATGGCAACAATACAATACGTGTCGGTTCCCCTTCTGTCACCGGGATCGAGAACCGCAAGATTGAAGCCAAAGCTAAGCACTTCTCCTGTTGCAAGAAAAACCAATCTAGTTGGCCAAACCAAATCGATAGTTCAAAGATACTTGCAAAGATATCAAATCATGCATAAAAGAATTCAGAGGAGATTCAAATAATATTCATAGATAAGATGATCATAAATCCACAATTCTTCGGATCTCGGCAAACACACCGCAAATAAGTATTACATCGAATAGATCTCCAAGAACATCGAGGAGAACTTTGTATTGAGAATCAAAGAGAAAGAAAAAGCCATCTAGCTACTAGCTATGGACCCGTAGGTCTATGGTAAACTACTCACGCTTCATCGGAGAGGAAATGGTATTGATGTAGAAGCCCTCCATGATCGAATCCCCCTCTGGCAGGATGCCGAAAAAGGCCCCAAGATGAGATCTCACGGATACAGAATGTTGCGGTAGTGGAAAAGTGGTTTCGTGTCTCCCCTAGAAGTTTTGGAGTATAAGAGTATATATAGGAGGAAGATCTAGGTTAGGAGGCCACCGAGGGGCCACAAGGTTGGGGGCGCGCCCTACCCCCCTGGGCGCGCCCTCCACACTTGTGGCCACCTCGTGGCTCTTCTGACTTGCACTCCAAGTCTCCTGGGTGTCTTCTGGTACAAGAAAAATCATCGCAAAAGTTTTAATCCGTTTGGACTCCATTTGGTATTCCTTTTCTGCGAAACTCTTAAACAAGGAAAAAAAACAGAAACTGGCACTGGGCTCTAGGTTAAAAGGTTAGTCCCAAAAATCATATAAAATATCATATTAATGCACATCAAATATCCAAAACAAATAATATAATAGCATGGAACAATAAAAAATTATAGATACGTTGGAGACATATCAAGCATCCCCAAGCTTAATTCCTGCTCGTCCTTGAGTAGGTAAATGATAAAAACAGAATTTTTGATGTGGAATGCTACCTAACATATTTATCCATGTAATTCTCTTTATTGTGGCATGAATGTTCAGATCCGTAAGATTGAAAACAAAATTTTAATATTGACATAAAAACAATAATACTTCAAGCATACTAACGAAATAATTATGTCTTCTCAAAATAACATGGCCAAAGAAAGCTTATCCGTACAAAATCATATAGTCTAGCTATGCTCCATCTTCATCACACAAAATATTAAAATCATGCACAACCCTGATGATGAGCCAAGCAATTGTTTCATACTTTTGACGTTCTCAAACCTTTTCAATTTTCACGCAATACATGAGCGTGAGCCATGGACATAGCACTATAGGTGGAATAGGCGGTGGCTGTGGAGAAGACAAAAAAGAGAAGGAGATAGTCTCGCATCAACTAGGCGTATCAACGGGCTATGGAGATTCCCATCAATAGATATCAATGTGAGGGAGTAGGGATTGCCATGCAACGGATGCACTAGAGCTATAAGTTTATGAAAGCTCAAAAATAAAACTAAGTGGGTGTGCATCCAACTTGCTTGCTCATGAAGACCTAGGGCATTTGAGGAAGCCCATCGTTGGAATGTACAAGCCAAGTTCTATAATGAAAAATTCCCACTAGTATATGGAAGTGATAACATAGGAGACTATCTATCATGGAGATAATGGTGCTACTTTGAAGCACAAGTGTGGCAAAAAGGATAGTAACATCGTCCCTTCTCTCTTTTTCCCTCATTTTTTGGGCCTTCTCTTTTTTTAGCCTTTCTCTTTTTTCCTCACATGGGACAATGCTCTAATAATGAAAAATCATCACACTTCTATTAATTTAGAACTCAAGAATTACAACTCGATACTAGAACAAAAAAATATGAGTCTATGTGAATGCCTCCGGCGGTGTACCGGGATGTGCAATGAATCAAGAGCGACATGTATAAAAAATGAAGAATGGTGGCTTTACCACAAATACGATGTCAACTACATGATCATGCAAAGCAATATGACAATGATGATGTATGTCATAATAAACTGAACGGTGGAAAGTTGCATGGCAGTATACCTCGGAATGGCTATGGAAATGCCATAATAGGTAGGTATGGTGGCTGTTTTGAGGAAGTATATGTGGTGGGTTTATGGTACTGGCAAAAGTTTTGGGATACTAGAGAGGCTAGTAATGGCGGAAAGGTGAGAGTGCGTATAATACATGGACTCAACATTAGTCATAAAGAACTCACATACTTATTGCAAAAATCTATTAGTCATCGAAACAAAGTACTACGCGCATGCTCCTAGGGGGTAGATTGGTAGGAAAAGACCATCTCTCGTCCCCGACCGCCACTCATAAGGAAGACAATCAAAAAACACCTCATGCTCCAACTTCGTTACATAACGGTTCACCATACGTGCATGCTACGGGACTCAAAAATCTTAACACAAGTATTTCTCAAATTCACAACTACTTACTAGCATGACTCTAATATCACCATCTTCATATCTCAAAACAATGATAAGGAATCAATGCACATTATATGAGAGTTTTTATTATATCCCTCTTGGATGTCTATCATATGAGGACTAATTTTATAACCAAAGAAAATAACTAGACTCTCAAAACAATATAAGTGAAGCATGAGAGTTCATCAATTTCTATAAAATAAGACCACCGCCGTGCTCTAAAAAGATATAAGTGAAGCACTAGAGCAAAATTTCCTAGCTCAAAAGATATAAGTGAAGCACATAGAGTATTCTAATAAATCACAATTCATGCGTGTCTCTCCCAAAATGTGTGTATAGCAAGGATGATTGTGGCAAACTAAAAATCAAAGACTCAAATCATTCAAGATGCTCCAAGCAAAACACATATCATGTGGTGAATAAAAATATAGCCACAAGTAAAGTTACCGATAGGCAAAGAAGAAAGAGGGGATGCCTTCCTGGGGCATCCCCAAGCTTAGGCTTTTTGAAATCCTTGAATATTACCTTGGGGTGCCTTGGGCATCCCCAAGATTAGGATCTTGCCACTCCTTCTTCCATAGTCCATCAAATCCTTACCCAAAACTTGAAAACTTCACAACACAAAACTCCAACAGAAAATCTTGTAAGCACCGTTAGTATAAGAAAATAAATCACCACTTTTGGTAAAGTTGTGAACCCATTCTTTATTTATATTGGTGTAATATCTACTGTATTCCAACTTTTCCATGGTTCATACCCCCGATACTAGCCATAGATGCATCAAAATAAGCAAACAACACGCGAAAACAGAATCGGTCAAAAACAGAACAGTCTGTAGCAATATGGATATTTTGAATAGTTCTGTAACTCCAAAAATCCTGAGAAATGATGAAGTCCTAGAAATTTTTTTTATTAATCCTCCACAAAAAGGATCATTATTTTATCACGGTTCTGTAAAAAACGAAAACTAATCTCCTGGGCGCAAAAGTTTCTATTTTGCAGCAGGATCAGATCAACTATCATCGTAGGCTATCCCAAAGGTCTTACTTGGCACAAACACTAATTAAATCATAAAACTACATCTAACCAGAGGCTATATGAAATATTTATTGCAAAACAGGACCTAAAAAGCAAGAAAAAAATAAAATTAGGTTGCCTCCCAACAAGCGCCATTGTTTAACGCCCCTAGCTAGGCATAAAAACATGAATAGATCTAAGTACTCTCATCTTTGGCATGCAATCCATAAGTGGCTCTCATAATAGATTCATAAGGCAATTAAATTTTCTTTCTAGGGAAGTGTTCCATGCCTTTCCTTAACGGAAATTGAAATCTAATGCTTTCTTCTTTCATACCAATAATTGCACAAATCGTTCTAAGGAAATGTCTTCCAAGAATAATAGGACATGTAGGATTGCAATCTATATCAAGAACAATGAAATCTATGGGCACATAATTCCTAATAGAAAAAATAAGAATATCATTAATTCTTCCCATAGGTTTCTTAATAGTGGAATCCGCAAGATGCAAATTTAAGGAACAATCATCAAATTCACGGAAACCTAACACATCACATAAAGTTTTTGGAATCATGGAAACACTAGCACCCAAATCACACAAATCATAGCATTCATAATCTTTAATTTTAATCTTAATAGTAGGTTCCCACTCATCATAAAGTTTTCTAGGGATAGAAACTTCCAATTCAAGCTTTTCTTCAAAAGATTGCATCATAGCATCAACGATATGTTTAGTAAAAGCTTTGTTTTGAATTTAAGCATGATGAGAATTCAACATGGATTGAAACAAGGAAATACAATATATTAAAGAACAATTATCATAATTAAATTCCTTGAAATCCAAACGAGTGGGTTCATTGCTACTTAAAGTTTTGACATCTCCAATCCCACTTTTATCAATTTTTGCATCACGATCTAAAAATTCGTAATCATTGGAATGCCTTCTAACTATAGTTGACTCATCTCTAGTCCCATCTTTATCAAGATTTATATTGGAAAACAAAGATTCAATAGGAGTCACATCAATCTCTTTAAGATCTTCATCATTATTTTCACGGAAACTAGAAGAACACGCTTTTACAAACCAATCTTTCTTAGCACACATCTTAGCGGTTCTTTCTTTGCACTCATCAATGGAAATTCTCATGGCTTTGAAAGACTCATTGATATTATGCTTAGGTGGAATAGATCTAAGTTTCAAAGAATCAACATCAAGAGAAATTCTATCCACGTTCCTAGCCAAATCATAATCTTAAGCAATTTTTCTTCAATCAAAGCATTAAAAAAATTGTGAACTAATAAATTCTTTAACACTATTCTCAAAATTAGAGTGCATATCATTATAATTTCCACAAGAATTGTTGTAGGAATTACCATAATTATTAGAGGAATTACAAGGAAACATCCTAGGATTAAAATTACCTCTATAGGCGTTATTACCAAAATTGTTCCTACCAACAAAATTCACATCCATAGATTCATTATTGTTTTCAATCGAAGTAGACAAAGACATATCATTAGGATCAATAGGAGCACTCTTATTAGCAAACAATTTCATAAGCTCATCCATCTTTCCACTCAAAACATTTATTTCTTCAATCGCATGCACTTTTTTACTAGTGGAAGATCTTTCGGTATGCCATTGAGAATAATTAACCATAATATTATATAGGAGTTTAGTATCTTTTCCTAAAGTAATTTCCATAAAAGTGCCTGCCGCGGCCGAATCTAAAAGATTTCTAGAAGCAAAATTCAATCCGGCATAAAAATTTTGTATAATCATCCACAAATTCAAAACATGAGTAGGGCAATTTCTAATCATCAATTTCATCCTCTCCCAGGATTGTGCAACATGTTCATGATCAAGTTGCTAAAAATTTAGAATATCGTTCCTAAGGGAGATAATCTTAGCGGGAGGAAATTACATGGAAATAAAAGCATCTTTACACTTATTCAATGAATCAATACTATTTTTAGGCAAAGATGAAAACCAAGTTTTAGTGTGATCCCTAAGCGAGAACGAAATAAGTTCAACATAACAATATCATTATCCTCATATTTTTTCTTTTGCATATCGCACAAATCAACGAAATTAGTAAGATGGGATGCGGCATCTTCATTGGGAAGGCCGAAAAACTGATCTTTCACAACAAGATTCAGCAAAGCAGTATTAATTTCACAAGATTCAGCATTAGCATTGGGAGCAATCGGAGTACTAATAAAATCATTGTTGTTGGTATTGGGAAAGTCACACAATTTGGTATTATCTTGAGCCATCGTGACAAAGCAAGCAATCCAACACATGAGCACACAAAAAGAAAATGAAAAAGACGAACGAAGGAGGGGCGAAGAAAAGGCGAATTTTTTCGAAAATCATTTTAGAAGTGGGGAAGAGGAAAACGAGAGGCGAATGGCGAATATTGTAATGCGAGGGATGAGAGTTTATGATGGGTACTTGGTGTGTCTTGGCTTGGTGTAGATCTCCCCGACAACGGCACCAGAAATCCTTCTTGCTACCTCTTGAGCTTGTGTTGGTTTTTCCCTCGAAGAGGAAAGGGTGATGCAACAAATTAGCGTAAGTATTTCCCTCAATTTTGAGAACCAAGGTATCAATCCAGTAGGAGACAACGCGAAAAGTCACCGAATACATGCACAAACAAACACTAACTTGCAACCAACGCGACAAAGGGGTTGTCAATCCCTTCATAGTTATTCGCAACGTGAGATCTGATAGATATGGATAAACAGTAACGTAATTTTTTTGGTATTTTTGGTTTATGGAACGAAAAGTAAAAGATTGCAAAAGAAAGTAAATGGGAAACTAGAATTGTAGATCGGAAACTTATATGATGGAAAATAGACCCAGGGGCCATAGTTTTTACTAGAGGCTTCTCTCAAGATAGAAAATATTACGGTGGGTGAACAAATTACTGCCGAGCAATTGATAGAAAAGCGCAAAGTTATGACGATATCTAAGGCAATGATGATGAATATAGGCATCACGTCCGTGTCAAGTAGAGCATAACGATTCTACATCTATGATGTCTACTATGCAACTTTATTCTTGTAGACACGTGTTGGGCCTCCAAGCACAGAGTTTTGTAGGACAGTAGCAATTTTCCCTCAAGTGGATGACCTAAGGTTTATCAATCTGTGAGAGGTGTAGGATGAAGATGGTCTCTCTCAAACGACCCTGCAACCAAATACAAGAAATCTCTTGTGTCCCCAACACACCCAATACAATGGCAAATTGTATAGGTGCACTATTTCAGCGAAGAGATGGTGATAAAAGTGTAATATGGATGGTACATATATATTTTTATAATCTGAATAAATAAAACAACAAGGTAGAAAATAGTAAACAGGCACAAAAACGGTATTGCAATGGTTAAAAATGAGGCCCAGGGTCCGTACGTTTGCTAGTGCAATCTCTCAATAGTGCTAACATAGTTGGATCATATGATTATCCCTCAAAGTACAATAAAGAATCACTCTCTAGTTCCTATTAGCGGAGAACAAAAGATAGAAATTGTTTGTAGGATACGAGACCACCTCAAAGCTATTCTTTCCGCTCGATCTATTCAAGAGTTCATACTAAAATAACACAAAGCTATTTTTTCCGTTCAATCTATCCTAGAGTTTGTTCTAGAATAACACCAAATCATATCCCCCCTCGGGGCACCCCCCAGGTGCTGCTTTGGCCCATCAGGAGTCTTCTGGACCATAAAAATCTAGAAAAATTTCACGGTGTTTGGACTCCGTTTGACATTGATTTTCTACGATGTAAAAAACAAGCAAAAAATAGCAACTGGCACTGGGCACTGGTTCAATAGGTTAGTCCCAAAAATGATATAAAGTTGCTATAAAATGGTTGTAAAACATCCAAGAATGATAATATAACGGCATGAATACTTCATAAGTTATAGATGCGTTGGAGACGTATCAGCATCCCCAAGCTTAATTCCTACTCGTCCTCGAGTAGGTAAATGATAAAAGAAATAATTTATGATGTGTGAATGCTAGAAAAGTGCACAAGTTTGATCAATGATTATTTCAATCACTTTTCCTAGCATCATAACAGCAATTCTTTCTTATGAAACTTCTCATGTTATAGTGGCAACCTATTCACATGTTAAGGTACAAACAATGAGTTCTCTTGAAACCAAACAACCTATGTTCTTAGTCACCAAGCAATTTCAGTTCAACTTGTTCAATAGAGTTTAAGTAAGAGCTCCACATACTCAACCATCATATAGTCTTCTATTAATGCTAACACTCATCGCATACACATGAGCAAAATGTTTCAATCGGACACATAGAAAGATAGGGGCTTATTGTTTTGCCTCCTAGTGTATTCACCTTAAGGGTGATGTCAACAATAATAACTCATGCTACCCATATTAAATTGGATATATGTGCCTAGATCTTTCCACACCACATGATGCTTGCCAAAAGAGAAAAATAAAAAGGAATAGAGAGAAGAACTTTGACTCTTTGCATAAAAGTAAATACATAAAAGTAAAAGATAGGCCCTTCACAGAGGGAAGCAGAGGTTGCCATGCGCTTATTTTTTTGTATGCTCGATCCCTTAGTGCAAAAGAATGTCATGTTATATTGCCCCTTGTGATAGCAACCTTTATTATGCAGTCTGTCGCTTTTATTGCTTTACCATCACAAGTTCGTACAACACTCAATTTTCTCTTACACTAAATGATCTTACACTTTTAGAAGCAATTTTTATTGCCTTATTGCACCGATGACAACTTACTTGAAGGATCTTGCTCAATCCTTAGGTAGGTATGGTGGACTCTTGAAAATAAGATTTGGGTTTAAGGGTTTTTGGATGCACAAGTAGTATCTCTACTTGGTGTGGAATTTTTGGGTAACAAAGATGGGGGGCAAGCACCACATGTTGAAGGATCTATGACAATATAACTTCTATGTGAATATGAACAAACATAAACCATTACGTTGTCTTCCTTGTCCAACATCAACAATTTTTGCATATAATATTTTGATGGGGGCTCACAATCACAGAAGATTTCCATGATAGTGTATTTGCATGTGAAAGTTCTCTTCCTTATACTAATTATTCGGGAATTGCTTGTATGACCAATATTGTGATTGTCAAGCCTCAAAATACTCAATGTGAGGCCACTACTAGGCATGATATGATTTCAACTTCATGACATTCAATTTATTCAACAATTTACTCATAGGATATAAGTGAAGCACAAGAGTAAATGACATAGGAAAGAGCTTCGTTGACGGGATGTGAATGCCGCTTACTTAGCCTCCTTGGCAACTATTTGAGGACTCTATTTTATTTAAAAAACTTTCAGATCTAAGTACTTTATTAAAACAGCAAGCAAAACAAAATAAAATGACAATCCAAGGATGGCACACATCATGTGAAGATGCAAAAACTTAGGCTCAACCGATACTAACCGATAATTGTTGAAGAAGAAAGGTGGGATGCCTACCGGGGCATCCTCAATCTTAGATGCTTGAGACCTCTTGAAATATTATCTTGGGGTGCCTTGGTAATCCCCAAGCTTGAGCTTTTGTGTCTCCTTAATTCCTCTCATATCACAGTTTTCCTAAATCTCAAAAGCTTCATCCACACAAAACTCAACAAGAACTCGTGAGATAAGTTTGTATAAACCAATGCAAAAACCTTATCATTCTCTACTGTAGCAAATCACTAAAATTATTATTAAACATTGCATACTAAATGCCTCCGCATATTCAATACTACTATCCTCAAATAGAATCATTAAACAAGCAAACATATGCAAACAATGCAAACATAACAGTAGTCTGCCAAAACAGTACAGTCTGTAAAGAATGCAAAAGTATTAATACTTCTTTAACTCCAAAATTTATGAAAAATTACCACACTGTAGAAAATTTATCAGAGCTCATTTTTCAAAAAAATTCAACATTTTATCGCATTCTGACTTTTCTAGGAAGTTTTGCAACAGCGGTAAACTTTCTGTTTTCAAACAGCAACATGTATACTTGCAAAATAAGCATGGCAAAGTCTATCCTCGACACTTTTATTGAAATAAAAGATGCAAAACATTATTATAAATAACATAAATAAAATCCTAACAAAACTAAATGATGCTCCAAGTAAAAATCATCATGTGACGAAGGAAAACATAGCTCCAAGTGAGGTTACTGATAACGTTGGAGACGAAAGAGCGGATGCCTTCCCAGGCATCCCCAAGCTTAGTTGCTCGGATCTTCCTTGAATATTACCTTGGGGTGCCTTGGGCATCCCCAAGCTTAGGTTATTTTCACTCCTTATTCTCCTCACATCGATATCTCACCCAAAACTTGAAAACTTCAATCACACAAAACTTAATGGAACTTTGTGAGATAAGTTAGTATGATAAAGAGCAAACCCTTCCACTTTTGGTACTGTCAAATACAAGATTCATAATTGTTTCCACACAATTTCTACTATAGCATATCATTTCCACAATTTATATTGAGCAATATAAGCCATAGTAACTAGGAAACAGGCAAAGTATGCATTGAAAACAGAATCTGTCAAAAACAGAACAATCTGTAGTAATCTGTACTCCAACCATACTTCTGCTACTCTAATTTTTTTTGAAAAATTAGGAAAACCTGAATAATTTGTCTGTTAATCTTCTTCAAAAAGAATCATAATTTTATCATGCTTCAGTTAAAAATGAGAACTGTTTTCCTGAGCGCAAAAGTTTCTGTTTTTTAGCAAGATCAAATCAACTATCACCGTAAGCCATCCCAAAGGTCTTACTTGGCACTTCATTGAAATGAAAGCAATAAAACATGATTACTACAGTAGCCTAATGATGTGAACACACAAAAACATTAGGTAAAAGTGTTGGGTTGTCTCCCACCAAGCGCTTTTCTTTAATGCCTTTTAAGCTAGGCATGATGATTTCAATGATGCTCGCGTAAAAGATAAGAATTGAAACATAAAGAGAGCATCATGAAGCATATTACTAGCACATTTAGGTCTAACCCACTTCCTATGCATAGGGATCTTGTGGGCAAACAACTTATGGGAGCAAGAATCAACTAGCATAGGAAGGTAAAACAAGTGCAACTTCAAGACAATCAACACATAGAGAAGAAACTTGATATTATTGAGATATGTAAGAGCATAAATTCCTTCCTCATAATAATTTTTAGAAACATCATGAATGGATTCAACAATATAGCTATCACATACAAAACTCTTTTCATGACGCAAAAGCATAGAAGATTTATCACTCTTTATGGCATACATGTCATCATAATAATCATCATAGACAGCAACTTTATTGTCATAGTCAATTGAAACCTCTTCCAAAATAGTGGATGTATCACTAAATAAAGTCATGACCTCTCTAAATCCACCTTCATCAGTATTGTAATAAGATTCAACATCCTACAAAATAGTGGGATCACTACTATCTAGAGTTGACACTCTTCCAAACCCACTTTCATCAATGTAATCATCATAAATAGGAGGCATGCTATCATCATAATAAATTTTCTTATCGGGAGTAGAAGGAATCAAAGGATCATATTCATTAAGCAAAGCATCCCCAAGCTTAGTACAAGTATTATTTCCAACAAATAAATCTTCAAACACATCATACTCATCAAACATAGCATCCACAAGCTTATGGTTTTGCATATCATCACAATCAATCTTATCAATAGCATGAATGGCACCAATAGTATAGCAAACATTATTATCATATTCTTCCAATCAAGTGCTAAGAATATTTTCAAGATCATAATTGATATTGTTGTCTTCCCAGTCATAATCATTACATAAAGTAGTAGGTATCACAAAATCATGCTCAATATCATCATCCTCCATTAACATATTTGATTCACTTTCATGTGACACAATGGTGATGGGAGCAACATCATTTGGGAAAGATACCTTTTTACCTCTATTCTTTCTTCTTTTCTTCTTCTTCACCACACCATGTGTGGGTTTAATTAATTTTTTCAAGCTTCTTGTTGAAGAGATTTATTGGATAGGAAGCTCCTCCTCGTTACCTGATTCATCATAATAATCACTAGGAGGGTATTGGGAAACATTTTCCCTTTCATTAGTACTCTCTTCATATTTCATTTGTTTTCTTGACTTTAGATATTTGGAAATATAAGGATTCTCAATGCAATTTACCGCACAAAACATATAAATTTCCTCTAGATCAAAATCAAGAAATCTCTCAAGATTAAATTTTGGAATACCCTTAGTTATACATTTCATTTCTTCATACCCCAAAAGAAGACTAAGCTCTTTATGATGCTCAAGGGTAATCAAGTTATCACAATTTTTGGACACGATTTGATCATGAAAGAATTGCATTGGAGATTTAAATGACCATGTTCAATGCAAAGTTCACAATGATGGCAGAAAAAAATAAATCTTTCAGCATAATCATCTAGCCTCTCTTGCAACTTTTTTATTTCTAAATATTTATACTTCTTACAAAATCTATCTTCCCTTTTTGGTGTGCAATTGCACTCCCAATTCACTCTGCAAAAGGTGACATGCTTATAAGAAACATTTTTTTCATGACTTGTGCAATCATCATTGGCATTTTGCATATTCAAAGAATTCATACTAACAACATTGCAATCATGCTCATCATTCAAATAATTTGTGCCAAGCATTTTATTGACTTCTTCTTCTAACAATTGAGCACAATTTTCCGAACCATCATTTTCAAGAAAGACATTATAAAGATGATCAATAATATGATGTAACCTAAATTCCATTTTTTGTAGTTTTCTTTTATAGACCAAACTAGTGATAAACAAGAAACTAAAAGATTCAATTGCAAGATCTAAAGATATACCTTCAAGCACTCACCTCCCCCGCAACGGTGCCAGAAAAGAGCTTGATGTCTACTACGCAACTTTATTCTTGTAGACACGTGTTGGGCCTCCAAGCGCAGAGTTTTGTAGGACAGTAGCAAATTTCCCTCAAGTGGATGACCTAAGGTTTATCAATCCACGAGAGGTGTAGGATGACGATGGTCTCTGTCAAACAACCCTACAACCAAATACAAGAAATCTTTTGTGTCTGTTGGGGAACGCAGTATAATTTTTTTTCCTATGATCACGCAAGATCTATCTATGAGATGCATAGCAACGAGAGGGGAGAGTGTGTCTACATACCCTTGTAGACCGAAAGCGGAAGCATTTAGTAATGCGGTTGATGTAGTCGAATGTCTTCACGATCCAACCGATCCAAGTACCGAACGCACGGCACCTCCGCGATCAGCACATGTTCAGCTCGATGACGTCCCTTGAACTCTTGATCCAGTTGAGGCCGAGGGAGAGTTCCATCAGCACGACGGCGTGGTGATGGTGATGATGAAGTTACTGACGCAGGGCTTCGCCTAAGCACTACGATGATATGATCGAGGCATGTAACTGTGGAGTGGGCACCGCACACAGCTAAAAGATCAACTTGTGTGTTCTAGGGTGCCCCCTGCCCCCGTATATAAAGGAGGGAGGGGGAGGCCTGCAGGCCCTATGAGCGCGCCCAAGGAGAGGGAGTGCTACTAGGACTACTAGTCCTAGTAGGATTCCTCCACAAGGAAGAAAGGGGGAAGGCAGGAGAGGGGGAGTAGAAAAGGGGGGCGCCGCCCCCTTCCCTTGTCCAATTCGGACTATAAGGGGGTGCGGCCTGCCCTCGCTGCCCTTCTCTCTCTCCAACAAGGCCCATGGTGGCCCATTAGTTCCCCCCGGGGGGTTCGATAACCCCTCCGGCACTCCGTTAATACAATTCTAGCATGAATAATAAACATTTATCATGATATAAGGAAATATAAATGACAACTTTATTATTGCCTCTAGGGCGTATTTCCTTCAGTGTCCGCAACACACCCAATACAATGGCAAATTGTATAGGTGCTCTAGTTCGGCGAAGAGATGGTGATGAAAGTGTAAAGTGGATGGTAGAAATATATTTTTATAATCTGAATAAATAAAAACAACAAGGTAGCGAATAGTAAACGGGCACAAAAACGGTATTGCAATGCTTAAAAATGAGGCCTAGGGTCTGTACTTTCGCTAGTGCAATCTCTCAATAGTGCTAACATAGTTGGGTCAGATTATTATCCCTCAAAGTACAATAAAGAATCACTCCCGAGTTCCTATTAGCGGAGAATAAAAGACAGAAATTGTTTGTAGGGTACAAGACCACCTCAAAGCTATTCTTTTCGCTCGATCTATTCAAGAGTTTGTACTAAAATAACACAAAGCTATTTTTTCCGTGCGATCTATCCTAGAGTTCATACTAGAATAACACCAAAGAATATTCATATTTGTAATACTCAATCCACACAAAGAACTACAAAGAGACCCCAAAGTTTCTATCGGATAAAAGATAATAAAAATGTGCACCAACCCCTATGCATAGATTACCCCAATATCACCGCGGGAATCCGCAGGTTGAGTGCCATAACATATATCAAGTGAATCAATATGATACCCCATTGTCACCTCAAGTATTCATACCGCAAGACATACATCATGTGTTCTCAAATATGAACATTCAATCCGACATGACAAAACTTCAAAGGGTAAAGATTCAATTCATCACAACAAGAGTATAGAGGGGAGAAACATCATATGATCCGACTATATTAACAAAGCCCATGATATAGATCACAAGAGAGAGAGAGATTAAACATATAGCTACTAGTACAAACCCTCAGGCCCCAAGGTGGACTAGTCCCTCCTCATCATGGTGGTCGCCTGGATGATGAAGATGGCCACCAGAGATGATTCCCCCCTCCGGCAGGGTGCCAGAATGGGTCTAGATTAGTTTTCGGTGGCTACGGAGCCCTGCGGCGGTGGAACTTCTGATCTAGGTTAACCCCGAAGGGTTTCGGAATATTTGGGAATTTATAGTGTGAAGAAGGGGTATGGGAGGCCACCGAGGTGGGCACAACCCACCTGGGCACGCTAGGGGGTCCTGGTGCGCACTGGTGGGTTGTGCCCCCCTCGGTGCACCCCCCAGCTACTGCTTTGGCCCATCGGGAGTCTTCTGGCCCATAAAAAATCCACAAAAAGTTTCATGGTGTTTGGACTCCGTTTGATATTGATTCTCTGTGATGTAAAAAACAAGCAAAAGAACAGCAACTGGCACTGGGCAATGGGTCAATAGGTTAGTCCCAAAAAATGATATAAAGTTGGTATAAAATGGTTGTAAAACATTCAAGAATGATAATATAACGGCATGAATAGTTCATAAATTATAGATACATTGGAGAAGTATCAATCTACTACTATTACTCCACACATCGACCGCTATCCAGCATGCATCTAGAGTATTAAGTTCATAAAGAATGGAGTAACGCCTTAAGCAAGATGACATGATGTAGAGGAATTAACTCAAGCAATAAGATGAAAACCCCACCTTTTATCCTCGATGGCAACAATACAATACGTGTCGGTTCCCCTTCTTTCACTAGGATCGAGCACCGCAAGATTGAACCCAAAGCTAAGCACTTCTCCCATTGCAAGAAAAACCAATCTAGTTGGACAAACCAAATTGATAGTTCGAAGAGACTTACAAAGATATCAAATCATGCATAAAAGAATTCAGAGGAGATTCAAATAATATTCATAGATAAGCTGATCATAAATCCACAATTCACCAGATCTCGGCAAACACACCACAAAAGAGTATTACATCGAATAGATATCCAAGAACATCGAGGAGAATTTTGTATTGAGAATCAGAGAGAGAGAGAGAGAGACATCTAGCTACTAGCTATGGACCCATAGGTCTGTGGTAAAGTACTTACGCTTCATCGGAGATGGAATGGTGTTGATGTAGAAGCCCTTCGTGATCGAATCCCCTTCCGGCAGGATGCCAGAAAAAGCCCCAAGATGGGATCTCACGGGTACAGAAGGTTGCAATGGTGGAAAAGTGGTTTTGTGGCTCCCCTGGAAGTTTTTGGGGTATAAGAGTATATATAGGAGGAAGATCTAGGTTAGGAGGCCACCGAGGGGCCCGCAAGGTTGTGGGTGCGCCCTCCACCCTTGTGGCCGCCTCGTGGCTCTTCTGACTTACACTCCAAGTCTCCTGGGTGTCTTCTGGTCTAAGAAAAATCATCGCAAAAGCTTTATTCCATTTGGTTTTCCTTTTCTATGAAACTCTAAAACAAGGAAAAAACAGAAACTAGCACTCGGATCTAGGTTAATAGGTTAGTCCCAAAAATCATATAAAATAGCATATTAATGCATATAAAACATCTAGAACAGATAATATAATAGCATGGAACAATCAAAAATTATAGATACGTTGGACATGTATCTACAACCTATTTGTTGCTAACCCTATTTTTTAAAAAAGAGCTTAAAATTGGTAGTTGCCTATTCACCCCCTCCCTTTAGTCAACCATATCGATCCTTTCAAAGGTTAAACCCAAATAATGCACACCATTCCCTCTTGCAGATTATTCATTAGACATGGTTAATGAATTAAGTAATAGATTGTAGGGCATGCACATCTATAAATCATGCAGCAAATAACCAAAACAGATAAAATCCAAATATAATATTATCATAAAGTGGAAATCCATTATACTGCAACAAAACACATCGAATATTACATCAGATTGATCACAGTCATGTTAGGTAGTTCATGCGATATCTGTATTGAAGAGCGGGAGATAGTAAGATGCCACAGAGCTAGTTTTATGGACCCGTGGTCAAAGGATGACTACTCACACGTGGTCATGCAAGAAGCAATGTTGATGAAGGAGATGCCGATGATGATCTTCCCATCCAACAAAGTACCAGAATAGGGCTCCAGATTGAATCGCCTTGGATCGTGTATAAGAGGCGACAAAAACAAAATGCATGTGTTATTTTCTGAGTTTTTAGGTGAAATATAAGGACAGTGGGACAAAGATGCGGCAGAGGGATGCTTTATGAGCCCCACGGGCCATGTTGGCGCCCCCATGCCTGGGGCGTTCGTGTGGGAGGGGTAGGTGCCCCTTTACTCTGAGAGTTCTTCTGGCCCAAGCCTCATTCTGTTGCAAAACTAAACATAGTTTTTCCATTTTATTTTTGGTCTCCTAAAATACTTGTTTCTGCTGCAGAAAGAGCACTAAAAACAACAGTTGTCAATTGCCACTAAATTAATATGTCAGTTCAGGAAATATGATAAAACATGAAAAAAAATGTATACATGGTATGAACATATCATGAACATAACTAAAATTTAGATTCATTGAAGACGTACTAACCCCCACCCTGTGGGATTGAACCTGCTTGCTTCAGGGACTCCACAAATTTTCAACTGGATACAAAAGAAATTTCCTTCAAACTCCCCAACCATGAGTTTTGGGAAATCCACCGTCCCTACTTTGGCTGCAAGATTAATCGTTAGATACATGTATGCTGAAGGTAGATTGTGAATCTGAATCTAAACCAAAAATATTTTGTCGATCATGGATGCCTTCCTATAGCCATCGTATAGTTTAACCAATATAGCTTTTCCCCTAAAAGACCAAGGCCATCCTCCAATAACTTTTTCCAAGTCACTGAGATAAACAAACTGGACAATGTAGAGATTTCCGTTGAGTTCATGAAATTTAACTTCCTTAGCAAGATCTCAGAAATTTCACATGTTTTTGAAGAACCACAATTGGCTATATATATTCACATTGTTTGTATGAACCTTAGCCGCCGCAAGCTAGTGTGGCATGCATCGGAAGTGGCTCTTCTCCCTCGAAGACAACATCGTCAATGTCATCCTCTTTGAGTAGGTTTTCATGAGATATTCTAGATCACAATCTCCTTGGAAAGATCATAAAGCACAACCACTAACCTATATTGCTTTGAAATAATCACTAAACTAAGACGAGGCTGGCGAGGGTGGTGTCGCACAACCAAGGGCGGGTAATGTTTCAAGTATAGTAGGAAACCCTATTAAAAATTGTCTTAACAAGTCTTTGTTCCTTAAATATTGTAGTATGTTAGCTCATGATTTACTTCCCCATATTGATCTGATTGTATAAATATTTTTTTATTAAATCACGTACGTTATTTACCTTATAGTTTGATGAGAAGTTTGGTAAGTAAATTAAGGTGAACTTGGTGTAAAAGGTAAGTAAATTAATGTGATCGAGCGGTGTACTAGAAAGGTACGATTAAATATGACATGGTGCAAAAAAAGATTGGATGAAAAAATTTAGTGGAAGGACCTGGTGGAAGAGCTGTTGATGAAAAGTAATGCCTGGTAGGAAAGGCTTATTTTTTAAGATAATACAGAGATAAATTCAATTTAATCATGCGTGTTATTCTAAACTCCAACCATGCACGCTTAATTCATCTCAAAATGTAAAAATCGCTTTAAAAAGTTAGGTCGTGCAGTTTTGAGTAGATTTCAATCGGAGGGTATGCTATCAGTCATGTCCCAGTGTACTGGGAACTGGCCCTGTGGTGAACTCAAAAAATAAAAAATGGTCATACCGTGGCGAAGGTGGTTCCCACGCCCGTGGTCGACCCTGCACATGAGTGAGTCGGTGACATTGTGAGCGAGCGACGCACACGGAGTAGGCTATGCTATGCCGATTCCCTCAATCCTCTATCCTCTCCCCCGCCCGAGAGAGTATCTGGTGATACGGAAGGCTAGGTGCTCCCGTGATACGAGATGACGCGAGTCGTTGGATCTGAAATCCAAAGGTTAGAGGATAGGCTACTAAAACTTTTCAGAAAAGATCTCTAGAAATCTGATATTCAGGCACAAGTCCAGGACTTCATCCCGTTTCCATTGGATCTCTGATCCAACGACCCATGTTGTCTTGTATCATGGGAGCACGTGACCTTCGGTATCACCTCATACTTTCTACCCCGCCCTTTGTTTGGACATGGACTCAGTGTGAGTCACTTCACGACGCTCGTGAGTTCAGTGTACCTCCATTTGGGCACCTGTCCTCTCTCCCCTTGAGCGCCGCGGATAGCAAATCCGACCCCTCAAATGGTCGCGAACGTCTCATGCCTTTAATTTTCTCCTTTGCATCCGGATACCTTATGCTAAAAACCTTAGGCCCATATAAAACCATGCAAACGAAGAAAATCCACGTACTAGATAGATCAAGTAACCTATACTACCCTAATCCTCGCTGGAGATGTACACTATCTCCGTGCCCGGCTCCGGGTACATGGGCCGCAACCACAGCTTCGGCTACTCCGCATCGGTCTCCGCCTTCATCTTCTCTTCGACCTTGTCGAAGAGTGCTTCGATCACCACCCGTTCCTATAGGATGAACTACCGGTTAGCCTCCACATATGGCTTATCCTGGATGGACTCCAGGATGGCCTGCAGCTCCGCTATCTCGGCCGCTTGGGGGACCGTGCACTCCGTCTCCGGGTCCTCCGTGCTAAATCCCGGAGCCGGCGCGAGCTCGTCCTCCGGGTGCTCTGCCTCCTCTAGATCCACCACCACCATCGGAGCTGGATGCTGCTCCTTCTCCTCCTCCTCCGGCTGCTCCTCCTCCTCCCACTCCGAGGACTCCGGAGGTAAGCTGATGTAACATCCCAAAATTCTAAATTTTGGAATGTTATACTAAATAAATCACTTTGATTATTTTTATTGTGAGTGATTGATTGTGTGAAATTGAGTGAAATTGGAAACTTTTTGAAAGTTGAATGAGAGGGAATGAAATGACTTCCCAAACTTTCATCCTTGCATTTGATCTCAATGAAATTCAAATTTATTTCATCACCACAACCCTAGAGTGAAGAAAACATGACTTCTTCCAGAAACAAAAAGGGTTTCGAAAAGATTTTTGAATTTCATTTTGAAGATATTTCAAATTTATAAACTTTATGCAACTCAATGATTTTCATGAGAGAAGATAAAATGACTTCTCCAAAACACATGAAATATGAGTTGGAAGTATGAAGAAAGGTTTGAAGATGGTTTGAATTTTTTTTAAATTCAAAACCATTTGGAGTTATTTGGTTTTATTTCAAATTATTTTCTCCAAAATTAAAATATATAGAAAATAGGGTAAAATGATTCCCTACAATATAAAAATGGAGAAAATTAAGTTTGAAATAATTTTGGTATTTTAAAGTAGTTTTATTTTAAATTTTAATTGCATCAGAAGTACTTTTTTATTTATTAGAATTTTTGTGTACTTTATTTCACTTTGTAAAAATGTTCATGTTGTAGGATTTATTTTTGCGGTCATTTTGATATATTATATGCCTATATACATTTATTTTTAGTTTGTTTATTTCTTTCTTTTTGTTGTGTGTTTAAAAAGAATAGGAAAAACCTTTTAAAAAAACAACTGAAGACCTAGGCCTAGCTACCTCTCTCTCTCCCGCGGCCCACCAGACGGGCCGGCCCAGCCGCGCGCAACCGCGACCGAATCCCGTAGGATTCGCCCGCCCAATCCCTCTTTCCTTTCCCCTCCTCTCTCTGCGCGTGGGACCCACCGACCGCTCACGCGTCTCGCGCGATCACCTTCCTCCTCCCCGCGCCCCTTTCCTTCTCGCCGGCGACCCGATCCGCCGCTGCTCCCCTTTCCTTTTGGAGCTTCCCTCTCCTCCAAGCACCCTCCCCCTATATATACTCATCTCCCTCGACTGATTCCGCCCCAAAGCCCCCTCCGAGAACCCCCGCCTCCTTCTCAATTGCTCGCCGCAGCCGAGCGCCCCCGCCGCGCCATTGTCGCCCCACCGAGCTACTCCGACCACCTCGCCGCCTCCCGAGACCACCTCCGGACTCCCCTCGCTCATCCGCACCTCCTCGTGCGCTCGCGCGAGCCCGAAACTCACCGGAACACCGCCACCGCCGACGCCCGAACGCCACCGCCGCCTCGACCTCGCCGCCGACCGTCTCCGACCACCTCCACCGGCGCCACGACCACCGTTGGACTCGTCGTCGTCTGCTTCATCTCCCTGGCCACCCCACTGACGCCGAAGATCACCGGAGCGCCGCCACCGTCGTCGCCCGACGCACTCGTCGTCGACCACCACCGTGGTGAGCTCTCTCTCCCTCCTCGTCCGTCCGATCTAGATTATACGGTCGTGATTAGATTAGATCGAACAGTTAGATTTTTTTACTAGATCGGTTTAGCTTCGGTTTATTTACGGTTTAGATCTAATCGGTTTAGCCAATCGGTCTTTCTCTTTTGGCCCATACGCGTTTCGGTTATTTTCCGCCCGAGCGCTATTTAGTTTCAGCTCGCACACCCCGTAGCGCCCGTTAGTTTTTTTTGTTATTTTCGTTTCTGTTTTAAAATCAGAATAGTTCTGATTTTATATTGCTTATAACTTTTATGTTTTAGATCCAAATTGATTGATTCTTTTTGCATTAGATTCGAAATTTGTTGAAGTTTCTGTTAGTGGCATTGGATTTCAAATTTGAGTTGTTTAAATTTGAATTTGATTAATTATGTTCAAATTGGTATTTTGGCCATACCTTGAGTTTAAAAATAGATTTTAACATGATACTTTTTGCTACTGGTCACTTGTGGTATTGTTTAGCTGTAGGATTTAGTTTGGTAATTTAGAGTATTTTAAATTAGGGTTTTATTAAAATAAGTACTGTTTTGCTACTATAATTGTTATAGTCATATAATTATTGTTTTTAATTATTTAATTAATTAATTCTTTTTGTAGCTTTTCACTTTTTGATTATAAGTTCATGTTGGGCTACAGTAGATAAATTATTGTAATTATTTATTAATGTTTAGCTACTGTTTTTATATTTGCATGCTTAGCTAATAGTTTTTAGTTAATAGAAATAGTTTTTAGTTACAAAAGAAATTATTTTGCCAGTTGTTATAAATTCTGTTAATTAGGAGTAAATTACTCTTCATAATTATTTTACTATTGTTTACTATTGTCTTAGTGTTTTGCTAGTTGTTATAGTATTAACTAGATGGTTATAGAAGTTTTATATTAGTTCTTTTTGCTAGCTATTAAATTAGTAATTTATTTTCTGTGATTTTATTAGAGTTATATTTTCTTTGTTGTAGAAAAGGTATTAGAGTAATTTAGTGATGTTATGTAAGATTTGTGTGAATTTGGTCTCCACTAATTTTTCCTTGAAATTTTCTTTCGAAGTTTTCCTTTGGTTTTTATTTGGTTTTCTTCTTGCTTTTTGATTGTTATTTTGATTGCTAGTATTGTTTGCTAGGACGATTGCTTATATGATTACCATGTTTGACTATATAGATTTACATCGGAGTGATGAATAGTTTTATCAAGTTTCCGAGAGCGTTTATCTTCATCAAGTAATACCAGGCAAGTTCACTTTGACCATGTTTTTCATACCTATGTTTTATTTGCATGTATTAGCACCTTTTCAATAATCCCGCCAGTAGTGATATTGATTTCTGTAGTTGAGTAGACTGCATGAGGTAGGAACCCATCTCCCTGTTATCAATCACGGGACATTATATAGTTTTAATGCTACACTATAGTAGACGGGGTTTGGTATGAGTGCATGAGAGTGGTGCGAAGAAGGAGGACTCTACGTCAATGGAGACAACTTCATGATGGCACCGGCAAGGGCTGCATCTTCTGGACTCCTCAAGATTTTGAGACTCGAGACAAGAATTCAATACACACTACTGGGTGAAGGACGGTTGACGGGCACCCTGGAGAAACCAGTGGTTGGCCAGGATGCATGGAGAAGCGCCATGACATCTTGCGGAAAGCTTCACCCAGACTCAAAGAGACGGAAGAATACTTCATGCCCGGAAGCTTACCTATGCAACCGCAAGTCACTATGGGCTCTGTCTTGGTTGACCTTAGTTGTGACTCTAGCTGGGACGGTGCTAGCAGATATAGAACTACTGTAGGATTGGATGAGCACCGGACAGTGGTCAGAGGAACTCTTCGGAAGGCCATGTTTCGGTCATCTTGTTCTCAAACACCCTGAAGTGCGAGAATGTAAAGAGAGGGATCGAATCTTGCGGGTAAAGTGTACAAACCTCTGCAGAGGGTTAAAACGTAATCGATTAGCCGTGTCCTTGGTTACGGACAATTTGAGCCTCTGGACTTGGATCTATCTCGGAACTCTCAACACCGGACTGATAATTTAATTGTGGGCAACTTATGATGATTTGGGTATGGGACATCGGTTGGCGGAACCATGTCATGACAGAAAACTCCGTAGTACAGACTCCTGATATTCCTTTGTTGTAAGGAAAATAAAACCAGTTTTTACGCAAAAACATCAGACACAGAGCCACAAAGCCATATTGCATATAGAATAGTTTTATCATCTGCTTTCCTCATATTGTGATCTTGCCGGTTCATTCAATGTACTGACCTACACGGCTGCAACGTCTCATGTTGCAGATATGTTCCTTCCGACGAGTAAGAGTATGGTATAGGGTTACGGTCTACACTCAACCTGCCGATGGCGTTGATGGGACTCCACACCCGATTATTTGTTTCTGCTGAGACTTATGAGGTATATATCAGTTTTACGTTATTTATACATGTGATTGCACTTTGATATATACATTGATGTACTGTGTGTGCCAGCATACCGATCCAGGGATGGCACAGATACACAGAGACTTGACCGTCTGAGGTCGGGTCGCTATAGATATGGTATCAGAGCACATGTTGACTGTAGGATGTGACCCTAGAAATCGGCAAGCTCCTAGGACAGGAAATCTCTAAAACTTTATTTTCAAAAGAACCCATTACTTCTCATCTTTTCTGATTTTATCAAATATCTTCTCTTACCTCAAATAGTTAGAATATACCCCTTTTCCTTTTGACCACACGGAGGGTCAACTAAAGCCGCTCCAAGAAGGACAAGATATCGGACAACCGATGACCATTTCGGAGTAAAGAGGATCTCACCATGCATTAGAAGATTAAAGCTACAACAGTTGGAGACTCCGAAGACTTGAAGAATCTGACGAATTATTTGACCTTTAGAAGACCAAACCCATGTTATATACTTACGTTAGATGCGGCGATTTGTGAGCTGTCATTTGTTTGATGTTTTTCCGACAGCCACAAAATAAAACTCATTTCTTCAAAACTATTGTTTGTATTGTGTATATTCCTCCCCACCTCTCTCTTATCTCACCCTAAAACCCTTGGACCCAGTAGATGATGAATGAAGTTGGACTGGTATTCTCTGGACCGAAAACCCAGCCGGAGGCAGAGCTATGGATTCAGAACATGGAGAACCACTTCGGGAGCAATTTGGTTTCAAGGAAGAATGAAGTACCGTATGCTCTTCAGTACTTTGAAGGAAGTGCTGCAACATGGTGGCAGATGCATCAAGCTATACAGGGATGGAATGGAGCAAGGACTTGGGAAGAATTCAAGAAGACTCTGACAAGATCTCGTCTCATCCGGAAGCACCATGATACCCCAAGAAATAAACTTTTTGCCTGCAAGATTTGCGGAGAAATAGGACACACCCAGGAGGAACACAAGGATGAATGCCCTCATTGTGAGGAGAAACACCCAGTTGAGGAATGCCCAACTAGTCAGGTGACTTGTTTCTTGTGTGAAGGAACCACCCACTATCCAGCTCAGTGTCACATTTACCCCATGGTGCAACAAACTATCCAGAAGCAGGAAGAAGGAATGAAAGAAGCCCTCCGAGAAGTTATGAAAGAACCTGTGATTAAGGAAAGTGTTGAAGACCCTGATGGAGAAAGCATCAATAGATTTTACTCCAATGTCTATTATTCATGTGGAGAAGAAGGACATTTTTCACAGTATTGCACCAAGAAAAGAAAAGAGTATCTGGGACACTTCCCAACAGAAGCAGTGGAGTTTGATCCACAGGGAATAGAACGTTCGACCAGAACGAAGAAAACCAGGAAGAGAAAACAAAGACACCCTCAGAACAAACCAATTTCTACAAAGAGGGACAATAGTCATATTACCTGTTTTGAATGTAAGGACGTCGGGCATTATGCCAATGATTGTCTCGAAAGAAAGCAAGGAACTCAAGGAGCAGGCACCATCACCAAGAAGCCTCGAGACATGCCGGAAGTTATTTGTTTTCGCTGCAAGGAAGCATGACATTTTGCTAAGGATTATACAAATCATGAGAAAGCTGGAGCTGAGTAGTGGAGATGTTGATATCAGTAATAAGGGTAGTATGGAAAACACTTTTCATGAGAATGCGGGGTTGAGTTATGTAATAGATTACTCGGATATTGTAAAAATTCATGACTCAATAAAGTTGATATGTCATATGCTGAAAGGCTTTAAGGAGTTGTTATGTTTTATCATGGAAATTAATATTCTGGGTGAACATGGAAGAAAATAAGTTGTGAGGCATAAACTGGATGTTGGAAATTGAGTTTGAAGTTCTGTTTGGATGATATGAATGTGTACCCAAGGAGATATGTACCTTATTCTGAGCACCATTTTTGTTTTACAACTGCAGATGATGACCCTTTATGAGTCTTTCCTTAAAGGTCTGGAAACGATCATGACCCTGACAAGTGATCATGATTACCCGAAGATCTAGAAGGACATGATGAAGCATATTCACCTTGAAGGAGATGCAGTCTACAAAGGCTACCCCTTCATGCAAAAGGGAGTGGAACTTTGGTATGTGGAGGTACACCTCCATCGTATGAAAGGAGTTTGCCCAAAGATGATGGGCAGTACTTTTTCATCTCACGTGTACCACAAGCAACTTTCTTCGACGTTGTTCGTGAAGCAGCCATGGAAGCCATACGCCAGATCGGAGAAATACTTGAAGCAAGACTCCGTTATACTCAGGAATACCTAAGAGAAGTGCATGCGGAGATGATGGAGGTGAAGCTCAAGGCCACCATGATGAAACAGAAGATTGAAGATTTCAAGGCGCATGTCGCACAATTCCAGTGGGACTGAAGAATCCTCAAGGAGGAAAAATAAATAAAGTTGGAAGTAATGCCTGACCATACCAAACCATGTGGGTGGCAGCATTTGTAACAAAGTACTTTTTGGAAGTTGGATTTACGAAAAATGGTTAAGGATGTAATAAAAGATTTGATATGAAAAATAATATGATTTATGGATAAACTAGTGCATTTCATTTTAAGTGTGGTAGTACTCCGTAAAGCCACAAGATCAATGAAGAAAGAAATGTGTTATTCATGATGGTCCATAGAAGGGAGCTGGACCAAATAAGTTGGAGTTTTGTATGATCGTCACCACAAGGGTATGAAAGAAGAAGTACTATTGGATTTAAAGGAGATGTAATGTTGGAATACAGAATGATTATCCTCGAAAGGATGAGTTAAATTTTATAAGAGTTGAAGTGGGCCATAACCCACAGGCCCCGGAGTTAATAAGAAGCAAGCACACTCTTGCTGAAGGAAGATATTTTGGAAGAAAACTCTGAGTTAATCAACTGACATTTTTAGGAGGATGCGAAAACCCGAGAGATGTGAAGAATCGTTAGATGTCTTGTTCAGCTTGCAGAAACAATGGATTTATTCGAACTCAGTTCGTCGATAAGAGAAATTCTGCAATGCTTGTGAGTATGCCCAAGTGTTAGAATACGTGATTCGATGTCTGCATATGTAGTAATGGTTCAAGTACGGGATGGATTGGCCCCCATACCAGAGACTTCTATCATGAACTATCATATGTTGATGGAAAATCAGAGAGCCTTGAAAACCTTAGAAGAGTGTCGACACATCAAGCCATAAAACCATAAAATAGTAGGATGATTGATCCATGTACCAGGCACCCGTTACCAATCGTAGGATAGATGGTGAGATTCAACCAAACCCATTTTTCTGCAGGAGAAACCATACATGGTTGACCACCATGAGAATGTCGATAGTTATTTAGTATTGGCGACGGACCAGTCAGCTAAGAAGACCCAGACTCGAAAGAACGTCACCAGGATGAAAGGACACGTGTTTGAGGAAAAGGTTATGCCCCGACCAGAACAGCACCCGTGAAAGAGCTATTCCAGAGTATATGAGAACACCGACACCAGCAACCCAAAATGATGGAGTACATGAGTTCTGTCTGAACCATACCCATGCTTTCAAGTGTGGTAGCACACTAGACCATTCCGACCAAAATATTTGCTAGAAGACCCCCAACCCCTAACCTTTTCTTGCTAGCCTCTTCGAATCTCGAGGATGAGATTCATTTTAAGTGTGGTAGGTTTGTAACATCCCAAAATTCTAAATTTTGAAATGTTATACTAAATAAATCACTTTGATTATTTTGATTGTGAGTGATTGACTGTGTGAAATTGAGTGAAATTGGAAACTTTTTGAAAGTTGAATGAGAGGGAATGAAATGACTTCCCAAACTTTCATCCATGCATTTGATCTCAATGAAATTCAAATTTATTTCATCACCACAACCCTAGAGTGAAGAAAACATGACTTCTTCCAGAAAAAAAAAAGGGTTTCGAAAACATTTTTGAATTTCATTTTGAAGGTATTTCAAATTTATAAACTTTATGCAACTCAATGATTTTCATGAGAGAAGATAAAATGACTTCTTCAAAACACATGAAATATGAGTTGGAAGTATGAAGAAAGGTTTGAAGATGGTTTGAATTTTTTTTAAATTCAAAACCATTTGGAGTTATTTGGTTTTATTTCAAATTATTTTCTCCAAAATTAAAATATATAGAAAATAGGGTAAAATGATTCCCTACATTATAAAAATGGAGAAAATTAAGTTTGAAATAATTTTGGTATTTTAAAGTAGTTTTATTTTGAATTTTAATTGCATCAGAAGTACTTTTTTATTTATTAGAATTTTTGTGTATTTTATTTCACTTTGTAAAAATGTTCATGTTGTAGGATTTATTTTTGCGGTCATTTTGATATATTATATGCCTATATACATTTATTTTTAGTTTGTTTATTTCTTTCTTTTTGTTCTGTGTTTAAAAAGAATAGGAAAAATCTTTTTAAAAAAAACGACTGAAGACCTAGGCCTAGCTACCTCTCTCTCTCGCGCGGCCCACCAGACGGGCCGGCCCAGCCGCGCGCAACCGCGACCGAATCCCGTAGGATTTGCCCGCCCGATCCCTCTTTCCGTTCCCCTCCTCTCTCCGCGCATGGGACCCACCGACCGCTCGCGCGTCTCGCGCGATCACCTTCCTCCTCCCCACCCCCTTACCTTCTCGCCGGCGACCGGATCCGCCGCTGTTCCCCTTTCCTTCCGGAGCTTCCCTCTCCTCCAAGCACCCTCCCCCTATATATACTCATCTCCCTCGACCGATTCCGCCCCAAAGCCCCCTCCGAGAACCCCCGCCTCCTTCTCAATTGCTCGTCGGAGCCGAGCACCCCCGCCGCGCCATTGTCGTCCCACCGAGCAACTCCGACCACCTCGCCGCCTCCCGAGACCACCTCCGGACTCCCCTCGCTCATCTGCACCTCCTCGTGCGCTCGCGCGAGCCCGAAACTCATCGGAGCGCCGCCACCGCCGACGCCCGAACGCCACCGCTGCCTTGACCTCACCGCCGACCATCTCCGACCACCTCCACCGGCGCCACGACCACCGTTGGACTCGTCGTCGTCTGCTTCATCTCCCTGGCCACCCCACTGACGCCGAAGATCACCGGAGCGCCGCCACCGTCGTCGCCCGATGCACTCGTCGTCGACCACCACCGTGGTGAGCTCTCTCTCCCTCCTTGTCCGTCCGATCTAGATTATACGGTCGTGATTAGATTAGATCGAACAGTTAGGTTTTTTTACTAGATCGGTTTAGCTTCGGTTTATTTACGGTTTAGATCTAATCGGTTTAGCCAATCGGTCTTTCTCTTTTGGCCCATACGCGTTTCGGTTATTTTCCGCCCGAGCGCTATTTAGTTTCAGCTCGCACACCCCGTAGCGCCCGTTAGTTTTTTTGTTATTTTCGTTTCTGTTTTAAAATCAGAATAGTTCTAATTTTATATTGCTTATAACTTTTATGTTTTAGATCCAAATTGATTGATTCTTTTTGCATTAGATTCGAAATTTGTTGAAGTTTCTGTTAGTGGCATTGGATCTCAAATTTGAGTTGTTTAAATTTGAATTTGATGAATTATGTTCAAATTGGTATTTTGGCCATAACTTGAGTCTCAAAATAGATTTTAACATGATTCTTTTTGCTACTGGTCACTTGTGGTATTGTTTAGCTGTAGGATTTAGTTTGGTAATTTTAGAGTATTTTAAATTAGGGTTTTATTAAAAACAGTACTGTTTTGCTACTATAATTGTTATAGTCATATAATTATTGTTTTTAATTATTTATTTAATTAATTCTTTTTGTAGCTTTTCACTTTTTGATTATAAGTTCATGTTGGGCTACAATAGATAAATTATTGTAATTATTTATTAATGTTTAGCTACTGTTTTTATATTTGCATGCTTAGCTAATAGTTTTAGTTAATAGAAATAGTTTTTAGTTACAAAAGAAATTATTTTGCCAGTTCAATATAGGTTGTTATTAATTCTGTTAATTAGGAGTAAATTAGTCTTCATAATTATTTTACTATTGTTTACTATTATCTTAGTGTTTTGCTAGTTGTTATAGTATTAACTAGATGGTTATAGAAGTTTTATATTAGTTCTTTTTGTTAGCTATTAAATTAGTAATTTATTTTCTGTTATTTTATTATAGTTATATTTTCTTTGTTGTAGAAAAGTTATTAGAGTAATTTAGTGATGTTATGTAAGATTTGTGTGAATTTGGTCTCCACTAATTTTTCCTTGAAGTTTTCTTTCGAAGTTTTCCCTTGGTTTTTATTTGGTTTTCTTCTTGCTTTTTGATTGTTATTTTGATTGCTAGTATTGTTTGTTAGGACGATTGCTTATATGATTACCATGTTTGACTATATAGATTTACATCGCAGTGACAAATAGTTTTATCAAGTTTCCGAGACCGTTTATCTTCATCAAGTAATACCAGGCAAGTTCACTTTGACCATGTTTTTCATACCTATGTTTTATTTGCATGTAGTAGCACCTTTCCAATAATCCCGCCAGTAGTGATATTGATTTCTTGTAGTTGAGTAGAATGCATGAGGTAGGAACCCATCTCCCTGTTATCAAGCCCGGGACGTTATATAGTTTTAATGCTACGCTATAGTAGACGGGGTTTGGTACGAGTGCATGAGAGTAGTGTGAAGAAGGAGGACTCTACGTCAATGGAGACAACTTCATGATGGCACCGGCAAGGGCTGCATCTTCTGGACTCCTCAAGATTTCGAGACTCGAGACAAGAATTCAATACACACTATTGGGTGAAGGACGGTTGACGGGCACCCTGGAGAAACCAGTGGTTGGCCGGGATGCATGGAGAAGTGCCATGACATCTTGCGGAAAGCTTCACCCAGACTCAAAGAGACGGAAGAATACTTCATGCCCGGAAGCTTACCTGTGCAACCGCAAGTCACTATGGGCTCTGGCTTGGTTGACCTTAGTTGTGACTCTGGCTGGGACGGTGCTAGCATATGTAGAACTACGGTAGGATTGGATGAGCACCGGACAGTGGTCAGAGGAACTCTTCGGAAGACCATGTTTCGGTCATCTTGTTCTCAAACACCCTGAAGTGCGAGAATGTAAAGAGAGGGATCAAATCTTGCGGGTAAAGTGTACAAACCTCTGCAGAGGGTTAAAACCTAATCAATTAGTCATGTCCCCGGTTACGGACAATTTGAGCCTCTGGACTTGGATCTATCTCGGAACTCTCAACACCGGACTGATAATTTAATTAAGGGCAACTTATGATGATTTGGGTATGGGACATCGGTTGGCGGAACCATGTCATGACAGAAAACTCTGTAGTAAAGACTCATGATATTCCTTTGTTGTAGGGAAAATAAAACCAGCTTTTACGCAAAAACATCAGACACAGAGCCACAAAGCCATATTGCATATAGAATAGTTTTATCATCTGCTTTCCTCATATTGTGATCTTGCCGGTACATTCAATGTACTGACCTACACGACTGCAATGTCTCATGTTGTAGATATGTTCCTTCCGACGAGTAAGAGTATGGTACAGGGTTACGGTCTACACTCAACCTGCCGATGGCGTTGATGGGACTCCACACCCGATTATTTGTTTCTGCTGAGACTTATGAGGTATATATCAGTTTTACGTTATTTATACATGTGATTGCACTTTGATATATACATTGATGTATTGTGTGTGCCAGCATACCAATCCAGGGATGGCACAGATACACAGAGACTTGACCGTCTGAGGTCGGGTCACTACAGCCGATAGCGATGCGGGCGGGGTGCCTCATCTGGCTCTCCTGCTCAATCTGGAACCGATGCTCTGGCATGAGCATAGCATAGGTGGTTTTTTGCCAAACCATGACGAAGTCAAAGGGTGTGGGAAGAGCGGTGGAATGGGAGAGAGGTGGTGGATGGGCTCGGGCTGGCAGCACGGAGAGGGGGTGAGATGGATTTGGCTAGGGTTGGAGGATGTCGGCCGGCTTAAATAGCCAAATTTGGCCTCGGGCGGCGAGCCGAAGTGGCGCTACGCGGTGTTCACACATTCCACCGGAGGAGTGATAACCCACAAGTATAGGGGATCGCAACAATTTTCGAGGGTAGAGTATTCAACCCAAATTTATTGATTCAACACAAGGGGAGCCAAAGAATATTCTCAAGTATTAGCAGCTGAGTTGTCAATTCAACCACACTTGGAAACTTAATATCTGCAGCGAGGTATTTAGTAGCAAAGTAATATGATAGTAGTGGTAACGGTGACAAAAGTAACATTTTTGGTTTTATAGTGATTGTAACAGTAGCAACGGAAAAATAAATAAGCGAAGAACAATATATGAAAAGCTCGTAGGCAATGAATCAGTGATGGATAATTATGTCGGATGTGATTCCTCATGCAATAGTTATAACATAGGGACACAGAACTAGCTCCAGTTCATCAATGTAATGTAGGCATGTATTCCGAATATAGTCATACGTGCTTATGGAAAAGAACTTGCATGACATCTTTTGTCCTACCCTCCCGTGGCAGCGGGGTCCTATTGGAAACTAAGGGATATTAAGGCCTCCTTTTAATAGAGTACCGGACCAAAGCATTAACACATAGTAAATGAACTCCTCAAATTACGATCATCACCGGTAAGTGTCCCGATTATTGTCACTTCGGGGTTAACGAATCATAACACATAATAGGTGACTATAGACTTGCAAGATAGGATCAAGAAGTCACATATATTCATGAAAACATAATAGGTTCGGATCTGAAATCATGGCACTCGGGCCCTAATGACAAGCATGACAAGCATTAAGCATAGCAAAGTCATAGCAACATCAATCTCAGAACATAGTGGATACTAGGGATCAAATCCTAACAAAACTAACTCGATTACATGATAAATCTCATCCAACCCATCACCGTCCAGCAAGCCTACGATGAAATTACTCACGTGCGGCGGTGAGCATCATGAAATTGGTGATGGAGGAAGGTTGATGATGACGATGGCAACGGATTCCCCTCTCTGGAGCCCCGAACGGACTCCAGATCAGCCCTCCCGAGAGAGTTTAGGGCTTGGCGGCGGCTCCGTATCGTAAAACGCGATGAATACTTCTCTCTGATTTTTTTCTCCCTGAACACGAATATATGGAGTCAAGATGGACGTTGGTGAAGCATCAGGGGGCCCACGAGGCAGGGGCGCGCCCCCACCCTCGTGGACAGGGTGTGGGCCCCCTGACGTGGATCTTTTCGCTAGTATTTTTTATATATTCCAAAAATAATCTCCGTTGATTTTCAGGTCATTCCGAGAACTTTTATTTCTGCACAAAAATAACACCATGGCAATTCTGCTGAAAACATCGTCAGTCCGAGTTAGTTCCATTCAAATCATGCAAGTTAGAGTCCAAAACAAGGGCAAAAGTGTTTGGAAAAGTAGATACGACGGAGACGTATCAACTCCCCCAAGCTTAAACCTTTGCTTGTCCTCAAGCAATTCAGTTGATAAACTGGAAGTGATAAAGAAAAACTTTTACAAACTCTGTTTGCTCTTGTTGTTGTAAATATGTAAAGCCAGCATTCAAGTTTTCAGCAAAGATTATGAACTAACCATATTCACAATAACACTTAGGTCTCATGTTTACTCATATCAATGGCATAATCAACTAGCGAGCAATGATAGTAAATCGCGGATGACAACACTTTCTCAAAACAATCATAATATGATATAACAAGATGGTATCTCGCTAGCCCTTTCTGAGACTGCAAAACATAAATGCAGAGCACCTTTAAAGATCAAGGACTGACTAGACATTGTAATTCATGGTAAAAGAGATCCAGTCAAGTCATACTCAATGTAAAGTAATAGTAATACATGCAAATGACAACGGTGCTCTCCAACTGGTGCTTTTTAATAAGAGGATGATGACTTAACATAAAAGTAAATAAATAGGCCCTTCGCAGAGGGAAGCAGGGATTTGTAGAGGTGCCAGAGCTCGATTTTGAAATAGAGATGAATAATATTTGAGTGGTATACTTCCATTGTCAACATAACAACCGAGAGATCTCGATATCGTCCATGCTACACACATTATAGGCGGTTGATACGTCTCCAACGTATCTATAATTTTTGATTGCTCCATGCTATATTATCTTCTGTTTTGGACATTATTGGGCTTTATTATTCACTTTTATATTATTTTTGGGCCTAACCTATTAACCGGAGGCCCAGCCCAGAATTGTTGTTTTTGCCTATTTTAGGGTTTCGAAGAAAAGGAATATCAAATGGAGTCCAAAGGGAATGAAACTCTCGGGAACGTGATTTTTGGAACAAACAAGATCCAGGAGACTTGGACCCTACGTCAAGAAACCAACAGGGAGGCCACGAGGTAGGGGGCGCGCCTACCCCCCAGGCGTGCCCTCCACCCTCGTGGGCCCCCTGTTGCTCCACCGACGTACTTCTTCCTCCTATATATACCTACGTACCCCCAAACGATCAAATACGGAGCCAAAACCCTAATTCCACCACCGTAACTTTCTATATCCACGAGAACCCATCTTCGGGCCTGTTCCGGAGCTCCGCCGGAGGGGGCATCGATCACGGAGGGCTTCTACATCAACACCATAGCCCTTCCGATGAAGTGTGAGTAGTTTACCTCAGATCTACGGGTCCATAGTTATTAGCTAGATGGCTTCTTCTCTCTTTCTGGATCTCAATACAAAGTTCCATCCCTCTCTTGTGGAGATCTATTCGATGTAATCTTCTTTTGCGGTGTGTTTGTTGAGACCGATAAATTGTGGGTTTATGATCAAGTTTATCTATGAACAATATTTGAATCTTCTCTGAATTCTTTTATGTATGATTGGTTATCTTTGCAAGTATCTTTGAATTATTAGTTTGGTTTGGCCTACTAGATTGATCTTTCTTGCAACAGGAGAAGTGCTTAGTGATGTCTACTACACAACTTTCTTCTTGTAGACGTTGTTGGGCCTCCAAGTGCAGAGGTTTGTAGGACAGTAGCAAATTTCCCTCAAGTGGATGACCTAAGGTTTATCAATCCGTAGGAGGCGTAGGATGAAGATGGTCTCTCTCAAGCAACCCTGCAACCAAATAACAAAGAGTCTCTTGTGTCCCCAACACACCCAATACAATGGTAAATTGTATAGGTGCACTAGTTCGGCGAAGAGATGGTGATACAAGTGGTATATGGATAGTAGATAATAGTATTTGTAATCTGAAATTATAAAAACAGCAAGGTAACTAATGATAAAAGTGAGCATAAACAGTATTGCAATGCATGGAAATAAGGCCTAGGGTTCATACTTTCGCTAGTGTAAGTTCCCTCAACAATAATAACAAAATTGGATCACATAACTATCCCTCAACATGCAACAAAGAGTCACTCCAAAGTCACTAATAGCGGAGAATGAACGAAGAGATTATGGTAGGGTATGAAACCAGATCAAAGTTATTCTTTCCAATCAATCCGTTAGGCTATTCCTATAAGTGTCACAAACAGCCCTAGAGTTCGTACTAGAATAACACCTTAAGACACAAATCAACCAAAACCCTAATGTCACCTAGATACTCCAATGTCACCTCAAGTATCCGTGGGTATGATTATATGATATGCGTCACACAATCTCAGATTCATCTATTTAACCAACACAAAGGACCTCAAAGAGTGCCCCAAAGTTTCTACCGGAGAATCACGACGAAAACATGTGCCAACCCCTATGCATAGGTTCATGGGCGGAACCCGCAAGTTGATCACCAAAACATACATCAAGTGAATCACGTGATATCCCATTGTCACCACAGATATCCATGGCAAGACATACATCAAGTGTTCTCAAATCTTTAAAGACTCAATCCGATAATATAACTTCAAAGGGGAAACTCAATTCATTACAAGAGAGTAGAGGGGTGAAGAAACATCATAGAATCCAAATATAATAGCAAAGCTCGCGATACATCAAGATCGTATCACCTCAAGTACACGAGAGAGAGATCAAACACATAGCTACTGGTACATACCCTCAGCCCCGAGGGAGAACTACTCCCTCCTCGTCATGGAGAGCACCGGGATGATGAAGATGGCCACCGGAGAAGGATTGCCCCTCCGGCAGGGTACCGGAACAGGTCTAGATTGGCTTTCGGTGGCTACGGAGGCTTCTGGCGGCAGAACTCCCGATCTATTGTGCTCTTCGATGTTTTTAGGGTATATGGAGATATATAGGCGGAAGAAGTACGTCAGGGGGGGCACGAGGGGCCCACGAGGGTGGAGGGCGCGCTTAGGGGGGTGGGCGCACCCCCCTGCCTCGTGACCACCTCGCAGATCCCCCGACGTGCACTCCAAGTCTTGTGGGCTTATTTCCTTCCAAAAATGAGTTCCGTGAAGTTTCAGGTTAATTGGACTCCATTTGATTTTCCTTTTCTTCGAAACCCTAAAACAGGGTAAAAACAGAAACTGGCACTGGGCTCTAGGTTAATAGGTTAGTCCCAAAAATGATATAAAAGTGGAAAATAAAGCCCAATATTGCCCAAAATAGTAGATAATATAGCATGGAGCAATCAAAAATTATAGATATGTTGGAGTCGTATCAGCATCCCCAAGCTTAATTCCTGCTCGTCCTCGAGTAGGTAAATGATAAAAATAGAATTTTTGATGCGGAGTGCTACTTGGCATAATTTCAATGTAATTCTTCTTAATTGTGGCATGAATATTCGTATCCGAAAGATTCAAGAAAAAAGTTTATATTGACATAAAAATAATAATACTTCAAGCATACTAACAAAGCAATTATGTCTTCTCAAAATAACATGGCCAAAGAAAGTTATCCCTACAAAATCATATAGTCTGGATATGCTCCATCTTCACCACACAAAATATTTAAATCATGCACAACCCCGATGACAAGCCAAGCAATTGTTTCATACTTTTGTTGTTCTCAAACTTTTTCAATCTTCACGCAATACATGAGCGTGAGCCATGGACATAGCACTATAGGTGGAATAGAATGGTGGTTGTGGAGAAGACAAAAGGAGGGGAAGATAGTCTCACATCAACTAGGCGTATCAACGGGCTATGGAGATGCCCATTAATAGATATCAATGTGAGTGAGTAGGGATTGCCATGCAACGGATGCACTAGAGCTATAGGTATATGAAAGCTCATCAAAAGAAGCTAAGTGGGTGTGCATCCAACTTGCTTGCTCACGAAGATCTAGTGCATTTTGAGGAAGCCCATCATTGGAATATACAAGCCAAGTTCTATAATGTAAAATTCCCACTAGTATATGAAAGTGACATAACGAGAGACTCTCTATCATGAAAATCATGGTGCTACTTTGAAGCACAAGTGTGGTAAAAGGATAGTAACATTGTCCCTTCTCTATTTTTCTCTCATTTTTTTATTTTTTTATTTGGGCCTTTTCTCTTTTTTTATGGCCTCTTTTCTTTCCTTTTTTATTTGGGCTTCTTTGGCCTCTTTTATTTATTTATTTTCATCCGGAGTCTCATCCCGACTTGTGGGGAATCATAGTCTCCATCATCCTTTCCTCACTGGGACAATGCTCTAATAATGATAATCATCACACTTCTATTTTCTTACAACTCAAGATTTACAACTCGATACTTAAGACAAGATATGACTCTATATGAATGCCTGCGACGGTGTACCGAGATGTGCAATGATGCATGAGTGACATGTATGAATAATTATGAATGGTGGCTTTGCCACAAATACGATGTCAACTACATGATCATGCAAAGCAATATGACAATGATGAAGCGTGTCATAATAAACGGAACGGTGAAAAGTTGCATGGCAATATATCTCGGAATGGCTATGGAAATGCCATAATAGGTAGGTATGGTGGGTGTTTTTAGGAAGGTAAATGGTGGGTTTATGGTACCGGCGAAAGGTGCGCGACATTAGAGAGGATAGCAAAGGTGGAAGGGTGAGAGTGCGTATAATCCATGGACTCAACATTAGTCATAAAGAACTCACATACTTATTGCAAAAATCTATTAGTTATCGAAACAAAGTACTACGTGCATGCTCCTAGGGGGATAGATTGGTAGGAAAAGACCATCGCTCATCCCCGACCGCCACTCATAAGGAAGGCAATCAATAAATAAATCATGCTCCGATTTCATCACATAACGGTTCACCATACGTGCATGCTACGGGAATCACAAACTTCAACACAAGTATCTCTCAAATTCAAAACTACTCAACTAGCATGACTCTAATATCACGATCTCCATATCTCAAAACAATTATCAAGTATCAAACTTCTCATAGTATTCAACACACTCATAAGAGAATTTTATTATTCTTGAATACCTAGCATATTAGGATTTTAAGCAAATTACCATGCTATTTAAGACTCTCAAAATAATATAAGTGAAGCATGAGAGTTCATCTATTTATTCAAAATAAAACTACCACCATGCTCTAAAAGATATAAGTGAAGCACTAGAGCAAATGACAAACTACTCCGAAAGATATAAGTGAAGATCAATGAGTAGTCCAATAATTATGCAACTATGTGAAGACTCTCTAAAATTTCATAATTTCAGATCTTGGTATTCTATTCAAACAGCAAGCAAAGCAAAATAAAATGACATTCTAAGAATGGCAAACATCATGTGAAGAAGCAAAAACTTAGGATCAACCGATACTAACCGATAGTTGTTGAAGAAGAAAGGTGGGATGCCAACCGGGGCATTCCCAAGCTTAGACGCTTGAGACTTCTAGAAATATTATCTTGGGGTGCCTTGGGCATCCCCAAGCTTGAGCTTTTGTGTCTCCTTAATTCCTCTCATATCACGGTCTCCCTAAATCTCAAAAGCTTCATCCACACAAAACTCAACAAGGACTCGTGAGATAAGTTAGTATAAACCATTGTACAAAAACCTTATCATACTCTACTGTATCAAACCACTAAAATTATTATTCAAAATTTCATACTAAATGCCTCTGCATATTTAATAGCCCTATCCTCAAATAGAATCATTAAAGAAGCAAACATATGCAAACAATGCAAACATAACAGCAATCTGCCTAAACAGGATAGTCTGTAAAGAATGCTGCAACATCCATAATTCCCTAGCTCCAAAAATTATTAAATAAAATTCCCACTGTATTAAATTTATCAGAGATTAATATGAAAAAGGTTTCAACATTTTATCACATTCTGACTTTTCTAGGGAATTATTGCAACAGCGGTAAACTTTCTGTTTTCAAACAGCAACATGTATACTTGTAACATAGGCATAGTAAAGGCTATCAATGCCACTTTTATTGAAATAATATATGCAAAACATTGTTCTAAATAACATCAATCAAATCCTAACAAAATAAATTGACGTTCCAAGCAAAACACATATCATGTGGCGAATAAAAATATAGCTCCAAGTAAAGTTACCGATGAACGAAGACGAAAGAGGGGATGCCTTTCGGGGCATCCCCAAGCTTAGGCTCTTGGCTATCATTGGATATTACCTTGGGGTTCCTTGGGAATCACCAAGATTAGGCTCTTTCCACTCCTTATTCCATAGTCCATCGAATCCTTATCCAAAACTTGAAAACTTCACAACACAAAACTTAACAGAAAACTCGTAAGCTCCGTTAGTATAAGAAAATAAATCACCACTTCAAGGTACTGTAATGAACTAATTCTTTATTTATACGGGTGTTATACCTACTATATTACAATTTCTCTATGGTTTGTAAACTCTTTTACTAGCCATAGATTCATCAAAATAAGTAAACAACACATGAAAAACAGAATCTATCAAAAACAGAACAGTCTGTAGTAAGCTGGATCAAACGTATACTTCTGGAACCCCACAAATTCTAAAATAAATTTATGGACCTGAGGAATTTATCTATTAATCATCTACAAAAATAATTAACTAAATAGCACTCTCCAAATAAAAATGGCAACAATTCTCGTGAGCGCTAAAGTTTCTGTTTTTGAGAGCATGATCAACAAGACTTCCCCCAAGTCTTCCCAACGGTTCTACTTGGCACAAACAGTAATTAAAACATAAAAACTCAATAATAAAATAGGATAGATAAATTATTTATTACTAAACAGGAGAAAAAAGCAAGGAACAAATATAAAGTTGGGTTGCCTCCCAACAAGCGCTATCGTTTAACGCCCCTAGATAGGCATGATGATTTCAATGATGCTCACATAAAAGATAAGAATTGTAACATAAAGAGAGCATCATGAAGAATATGACTAGAAAATTTAAGTCTAACCCACTTCCTATGCATAGGGATTTTGTGAGCAAACAATTTGTGGGAACAAGAATCAACTTGCATAGGAAGGTAAAACAAGCATAACTTCAAAACTTTAAGCACATAGAGAGGAAACTTGATATTATTGCAATTCCTACAAGCATAAGTTCCTCCCTCATAATAATTTTCAGTAGCATAATGAATGAATTCAACAATATAACCAGCACATAAAGCATTCTTTTCATGATCTACAAGCATGCAAAATTTACTACTCTCCACATAAGCAAAATTCTTCTCATGAATAATAGTGGGAGCAAACTCAGCAAAATAACTATCATGTGATTGAAAATTAAGATCAAGATGACAAGTTTCATGGTGATCATTATTCTTTAAAGCATACGTGTCATCACAATAATCATCATAGATAGGAGGCATGCTTTCATCATAATAAATTTGCTCATCAAAATTTGGGGGACAACAAATATCATCTTCATCAAACATAGCTTCCCCAAGCTTGTGGCTTTGCATATCATTAGCATAATGGATATTCAAGGAATTCATACTAACAACATTGCAATCATGCTCATCATTCAAAGATTTAGTGCCAAACATTTTATAGATTTCTTCTTCTAGCACTTGAGCACAATTATCCTTTCCATCATACTCACGAAAGATATTAAAAAGGTGAAGCGTATGAGACAAACTCAATTCCATTTTTATAGTTTTCTTTTATAAACTAAACTAGTGATAAAACAAGAAACTAAAAGACTCGATTGCAAGATCTAAAGATATACTTCAAGCACTCACCTCCCCGGCAACGGCGCCAGAAAAGAGCTTGATGTCTACTACACAACCTTCTTCTTGTAGACGTTGTTGGGCCTCCAAGTGCAGAGGTTTGTAGGACAGTAGCAAATTTCCCTCAAGTGGATGACCTAAGGTTTATCAATCCGTAGGAGGCGTAGGATGAAGATGGTCTCTCTCAAGCAACCCAGCAACCAAATAACAAAGAGTCTCTTGGGTCCCCAACACACCCAATACAATGGTAAATTGTATAGGTGCACTAGTTCGGCGAAGAGATGGTGATACAAGTGGTATATGGATAGTAGATAATAGTATTTGTAATCTGAAATTATAAAAACAGCAAGGTAACTAATGATAAAAGTGAGCATAAACGGTATTGCAATGCGTGGAAATAAGGCCTAGGGTTCATACTTTCGCTAGTGTAAGTTCCCTCAACAATAATAACATAATTGGATCACATAACTATCCCTCAACATGCAACAAAGAGTCACTCCAAAGTCACTAATAGCGGAGAACGAACGAAGAGATTATGGTAGGGTACGAAACCACCTCAAAGTTATTCTTTCCAATCAATCCGTTGGGCTATTCCTATAAGTGTCACAAACAGCCCTAGAGTTTGTACTAGAATAACACCTTAAGACACAAATCAACCAAAACCCTAATGTCACCTGGATACTCCAATGTAACCTCAAGTATCCGTGGGTATGATTATACGATATGCATCACACAATCTCAGATTCATCTATTCAACCAACACAAAGGACCTCAAAGAGTGCCCCAAAGTTTCTACCGGAGAATCACGACGAAAACATGTGCCAACCCCTATGCATAGGTTCATGGGCGGAACCCGCAAGTTGATCACCAAAACATACATCAAGTGAATCACGTGATATCCCATTGTCACCACAGATATCCACGGCAAGACATACATCAAGTGTTCTTAAATCCTTAAAGACTCAGTCCGATAATATAACTTCAAAGGGGAAACTCAATTCATTACAAGAGAGTAGAGGGGGGAAGAAACATCATAGAATCCAAATATAATAGCAAAGCTCGCGATACATCAAGATCGTATCACCTCAAGAACACAAGAGAGAGATCAAACACATAGCTACTGGTACATACCCTCAGCCCCGAGGGAGAACTACTCCTTCCTCGTCATGGAGAGCACAGGGATGATGAAGATGGCCACTGGAGAAGGATTGCCCCCTCCGGCAGGGTACCGGAACGGGTCTAGGTTGGCTTTCGGTGGCTACGGAGGCTTCTGGCGGCGGAACTCCCGATCTATTGTGCTCTTCGATGTTTTTAGGGTATATGGAGATATATAGGCGGAAGAAGTACGTCAGGGGAGGCACGAGGGGCCCACGAGGGTGGAGGGCGTGCCCCCCTGCCTCGTGACCTCCTCGCAGATCCCCCGACGTGCACTCCAAGTCTTCTAGGCTTATTTCCTTCCAAAAATGAGTTCCGTGAAGTTTCAGGTCAATTGGACTCCATTTGATTTTCCTTTTCTTCGAAACCCTAAAACAGGGTAAAAACAGAAACTGGCACTGGGCTCTGGGTTAATAGGTTAGTCCCAAAAATGATATAAATGTGGAAAATAAAGCCCAATATTGCCCAAAATAGTAGATAATATAGCATGGAGCAATCAAAAATTATAGATACGTTGGAGACGTATCACTTAGCTTTGGGTTCAATCTTGCGGTGTCCTTTCCCAGTGACAGTAGGGGCAGCAAGGCACGTATTGTATTGTTGCCATTGAGGATAACAAGATGGGTTTTTATCATATTGCATGAATTTATCCCCATCATGTCATCTTGCTTAAGGCGTTACTCTGTTCTTATGAACTTAATACTCTAGATGCATGCTGGATAACGGTCGATGTGTGGAGTAATAGTAGTAGATGCAGGTAGGAGTTGGTCTACTTGTCACGGACGTGATGCCTATATACATGATCATACCTAGATATTCTCATAACTATGCTCAATTCTGTCAATTGCTCAACAGTAATTTGTTCACCCACTGTAAAATACCTATGCTCTTGAGAGAAGTCACTAGTGAAACCTATGGCCCCCGGGTCTATCTTCATCATATTAATCTTCCAACACTTAGTTATTTTCATTGCCTTTTATTTTACTTTGCATCTTTATCATAAAAATACCAAAAATATCATCTTATCATATCTATCAGATCTCACTCTCGTAAGTGACCGTGTAGGGATTGACAACCCCTTATCGCGTTGGTTGCGAGGATTTATTTGTTTTGTGTAGGTGCGAGGGACTCGCGCATAGCCTCCTACTATATTGATACCTTGGTTCTCAAAAACTGAGGGAAATACTTACGCTACTTTGCTGCACCACCCTTTCCTCTTCAAGGGAAAACCAACGCAAGTGCTCAAGAGGTAGCAAGAAGGATTTCTGGCGCCGTTGCCGGGGAGGTTGTGACGCCCCAAGACCGGAGCTTCAGATGCCTTCCTTGATTTCTGGGTTTCATTGTGTGATTTGTTTTGTCTGTCGCATTCATCTTTGCATCATGTGCATTGCATCATGTCTTCATACAACCTGTTTTAACAACTCAACCAAATAAATCGTATGGATCTTCAGTCCATTTAAATCGAGGGATATTCACAATGGTGATGTCTCTTTAGAACATATACTCCCGATATCATTAGGGAGCTATATTAAATATTCCTTTAATTTGGAATTTATCACAACACACTTGCAAAAATAACCCCATGCCTTTTCTACTTCGAGTTGATCCCCAAACCTTGCCCAATAATTCTTTTCCCTTTTACCAGGGTTCCTCCAAAAATCCGAACATTTTTGGACCTTCCTTTTACCAAGTACTAGTTCAAACCCATTTGAATTAAATTCAAATGAATTTGAATTCTTATTGTTCGATCTTGCCACTTCTAATTTTCTCGGACCAAGCATGTTTTTGTGAGTCCAAGAAAATTAACCGCATGTCCAAATTCTTCTTGCAACCTTCTCTCCTTTCCTTTTTCCTTTCTTTTAGTTCTCTTTTTTTTAAAGAGGAGTGAGGAAGAGAGAGCTTAGCCAGCAGGCCTCTCTAGGCCAATCCATCCCCGCCGGCCTGCTAGGCCCAGCTGCGCTCCAGCAGGCCCAGCCCACGCGCCCTAACCCTAGCCTCTCACCGAACGATCCCCTCGCATCTCCCCTCACTCCCTCGTTCCTCCTAGCGCCGTCACGCGTAGACGATGGAACTGGTGCCCGATCCTCCCTCCTCTCGATCTCTCCCTCTCCCTCGCTCTTGTCGCCACCCGCAGAGAAAGGGAGAGGAGCTTCCCTGCCTTCTCCCTCCTCGCCGCACCTTGCCGCCGGCCGGCCACCAGCGAGGTTCCGCGCCCGCCTCCCTTCTCCCACACCCGCCTTAGCCCCTCTGCTCACGGATCCCGTGCCTCCTTGCACCGCTCGAACCAGACCCCCGCGCCGTGGGCTGAAGCCGGCCATGGAGCCGCCATGCTCCTCATCCCCTCTGCTCCGCCCCCTCCTCTGCTTTGTCTCCGTTGTGCCAGGCCGAAGTCGTCCACTTCGCCTCTCACCGTCACTCGACCTCGACCCCGCTAGCTACGCTCATCGCAGTGACACGACCTTGCGGGCTGGTCACCGGAGCAGTCCCGCCGGAGCAGCTCTTCTCCCGCGCACTTCTCCTATTTCTCCTCGTCGCCACCAAGTACCTCGCCGCCGGTAGCAGCAGCAGCTATTGCACCCTCTTGACGCGCCCCTGGCCCTGCTTCTCCTCTGCACGCCATGGCCTTGGCCCCTCTGCTCCGCCCATCGCCTCTGCTGCCCTCCACGACGTCTAGCTCGACCTCTCCTTGGCCACAGATGTGTGCTGTAGCCTGCCTTGCTGCTGCCCACCCGAGGCCTCCTTGGTCTGGCTTCAATTTGGTTTTGACCGGCAAGTTCCTCTTCACCGAACTTCCACACGACCGCAATCGTGACCTTGTTCTGCTACGTTTTGGACACGCCGAGTTCCTCGAAGGCAACGATGCCTAGTATGACCCGGATCAACAAGTACCACGGCGTCCGGAGCCCTCTGATTCTTCAAGTTCGTCTACCCTGGTGTGTACCACAACCGTCACCCCAAAGACATTGGAGTCATCAAGTACCTCTCCAAACAAACGTGAACGACTACCATCGCAAGAACGGGACCGGGAAGTCCGAAGACCCCAAGTACCACGACACCGATGACATGAAAATCTACGGAATATGTACGTCTACGCGATGTGATGCCAAGTTCGATGACGACCATGTACCACTAGCGCTCCTCGAACTTGAACGACCACTTCCTCTTCGACTCGTGAACCACTACTTCCACTACCACCGAGGACCGATAGTACCACTACTTCTACTACCGTCGCAGAACGCCTACTTCCTCTACTTCCCTCGACGAACTCGAACCGCCTCGGAAATGCATGCTTCGAAGGTATAACCCCGAGACGACCGCCCGTGAACGAATGCATGTGTGATGTATGAGATGCTCATGCTTGCTCCGTGCTAGAATTGTCGGTGCATGTTGCCCCTCTTTTGCCTTGTCACCGTCATCGACCCGTGGGAACCCGGTAATCGAGGTCACCCCACCATCTTTTGCACGCTCCCGCCACACTTTCTTTTGCACCGACGTCTCAATGAGTTGTCGAAACCGGAATGTTGCCGTGGCATCATTTTCGGATTCGTTGCCGTGGCACCCCTTTCATTTCCGCCCCGATGACAAATGCTTCATAATATGCTCTTGTTATCATTTTCATAAAACCTGCATAAAACTTGCACATGTCATCCGCATCATGATAACAATAATTAAAATGTTTAAAAATTGTTGTTTGCATTAATTTGCTAAATGCATATGGGGTTTTACCGGATTTGTTGTTTGTTATATTCGGCCCAATTTAAATTGCCTAGATAGGTAGTTTTCATATGCCTCACCTCTTGCCATGCTTAATAACATTTAATATTGTTGGGTACATAAACGAGAGTGAACTAAATAATTGTTGTGGTGTTTCGTCAATATGCAACTCGTTGGATATTGATCTCCACTTAACGTGTAGTTTTGCTTGTGCACTTTGCCATGCCATGCCTCATTAAACCGGACATGCATCATACTTGGTTGTGCATCATGCCATGTTTATGTGATGGTTGTTTACTATGTTGCTTGCTTCTTTCCGGGTTACTTCTCTCGTTAGCTTCGGTTTTGTTCCGGAGTTGTGAGGATCCGTTTGACTACATCCGTTTGTCTTCTTCATGGACACGTTCTTCTTCCTTGCGGGATTTCAGGCAAGATGACCATACCCTCAAAATCACTTTTATCTTTACTTGCTAGTCGCTCGCCCTTTTGCTATGCCGCGATACCTACCACATGCTTTGTCATGCCTCTCATATTGCCATGTCAAGCCTCTAACCCACCTTTCCTAGCAAACCTTTGTTTGGCTATGTTATTCCTTTTGCTCAGCCCCTCTTATAGCGTTGCTAGTTGTAGGTGAAGTTGGAGTTTGTTCCATATTGGAACATGGATATTGTTGGGATATCATTATTATATCTTGTTTACTTTAATGCACCTATTGCCACATCCCTGTGTTAGTCATGCATTAGGATTGGTTGAACATGTGCATCATGTTTAAATTTATTTTAAGTTTGAAATGGGGATGACAGAACCCACAACACCCCCTGGAACAACTAGGGTTTACTAAAAACTTTTTCAATGAACCTGAAATGCCCTTCTAAAAAGCCCATCCTTTTTGTTTTGGGTTAAAACCTTTGACAAGAATGGTGCACATTTTTCTAGGACATCTTAAGGTCATTGGATTAATTCTTATAGTATTTGCATTTGGGCATTTAAATGCTATAAAATATTTTAAATGCTCAAATAATCATAAACTAAAATGTTTGATGTTGGATACATTCTAAGCAGTAGCCATGATTAATTTTATGATTTTTGGAAATGCCCTGGCATTTTTGATAAAGCCCTGAAGTTACAGAAATAATAGAATAAATAAAAAAACAGAAAAAAGAGAGAGAAAGGAACTTATCTGGCGTAGCCCACCTAGCCCACCAGCCGGCCCACCTAGCTGGCCCGGCCCAGCAGCCGCTCCACGCAGCTGCTTCGCCTAGCCAGCGAGGCGAGCAGGTGCTCGATGGCGAGCACAGGAGCTCGCCACGCCACCTTCCTGCTTCCCTGCTTCACCTGGCCACCGCCTTTACACCGCGAACGCCTCCACGTCACGCACCGAAGCCCCTGGACACTCCCATTCGTCCCCAACGCCTCTCCCTCGCCGTTCCCCACCATGGCTGACGCCCCTGCCGCCGCACCGTCGTCGTAGTCGCGCCCTCCGTCGTCCTCGCGCCGCGCCATCGTGTCCACGAGCTCCGCCGTCGTCGACTACATCGAGTAGGCAGAGCCCCGAGCGCTCGCCCGCTCTGGAATCGCCCTAACCCCATCTTCCCCAACTCCGGCCACCGGAGATCCCCTTCGCCGTCTCCGCTGCATCAGCTCGTCCCCGACCTCGCCGACTGCCTCGACGTGACCCCCGTGAGCTCAGCCACCTCCCCACCCTCTCTGTTCCCTCTCTCGAGCCCCGTAGCGACTGCACGTAGCTCACCCGCACGCGCCACCGTGGAGCTCGTCGCCGACGCGGCTCCGGCCACCCAATGGCCGCGCCACCCTGTCCACTAGCCCTACCGCACCCCCAGGAGTTTAACGCACTAAACCACGGGCCTCTCCGTGCCCCCTAGCGACTAGTTCGACCTCACCCGAGCTCCGGCAGCCGCCAAACTCGTCGCCGGCGACATTTCTGGCCACCCCAGCTCCACCCACTGCCACCACTCGATGCGGCTCACTCCCCGCATCATGTAGATGGTCTCCGCCGTCCTTTTGGTTGCCGGAGTGCAAAACCTGTGCTGCTCCACCACGTTTGGCCTTGCCGGCGGCTAAACGCCGGCGAGTTTGACCCTGTTTGACCCCGTGTGGGCCCAGGTTGACCTCCCCTGAGTCTCTGACACGTGGGACCGCCCAGCTAATTAACTTAGATTAGCACTAATCAAAAATTAGTTAGTTAATTAACTACTGACACGCGGGTCCCACTAGTCAGGTGGACCGGCCCGTTGACCCCTGACGTCACTCTGACGCAATGCTGACGCAGTAAATCCTTTTCTGGATTTATTCTTTAATAGGAAATTCCAGAAAATAGCCAAAACTTCTAAAATCATAGAAAATCAACCATAGCTCCAAATCAAACAATTTATATATGAAAAAGGATCAGAAAAATTCAATCTATCCATCTGTAATGGTTTCATGCATGACAAAACAAGATAAACTTGCTGTTTAAGCAAAATAAGATAATGCACTAATAAGGCTATGTTAAATGAACTAACATTTGAATCTTTGATTCAAATGAGTTCATTCCTTTCTGTTTTAGCTTGCATTAGGCCAAGACACATTCATTTTTCCATGTCATAGCATGCATCATATTTTTGCATATTGTCATGTGTTGATTATGTTCGGTGTGTCTTTCATGGTAGGTTCTGCCTCCGAGGATAACCCCGAGTATCTGTCTGAAGGGCAGTACCCTACTACCACTACATCAGGCAAGCAACCCATTAATCATTCTGATACAAACCCATGTTCTCGCTTTTGCTCTTGTTTACTGCATTAAGACAACGCGATTCAAACTGATGTGTGCTACGGTAGTTGAACCCTTATCCTCTGCATGACATGTCATTGCCACAGTAACTAGATAAAACTCACTAGCATGTGTAGGAGTTGATTGAGCCATGTATGTGTTTCCTACCTTGCTATGCCTGCTATGCTTAGAGTTGTGTCAGGTCTGGTTCATCTGGGTGATGGGCTAGAGTTAAATGATTATGTTGGTAATGTGAGGGATGTGTTGAACATGATTTGGTAAAGGTATCGATGGGAGGCCATGTAGGAATACATGGTGGGTTGTTTCATTGAGGCCGTCCATAAGAACTGAGATCTGTATGTGTGATTTAAGATTCAGTTACTACCATACATTGGGCCCGAAACCAATGGACCCTCTCGGCTTCTTATTCACCCTAGTACTCTGTCCAGGAGTTGCAATTAGTTTCTGGTGTTTGTAGGTTATGTGTTGGTGGCCGTGCATAGCGCTGACCCTAGGGGTGGGCTATGTTGCGGTAGATACATCGTGGCACGGTGTACCGAGTCACCTGTTTGGTGTCTCGGGAACCTTGTTCACATCGTTCGGGGCCGTATGTGGAAACCTCGGCCGGACTCCCTGCGGATGGAACCTGGATAGGCGATAAACCTGGACTAGAGGCTTGAGTGTTTGGGTAGGCCGTGGTCGACACCCTCGTTGGGCTTCCGCTTGAAGGTTGTCGAGTACATGTTGTGTAAACGGCGATAAGTGGTGAAAGCGTGTATGAAGAAGTACACCCCTGCAGGGTATAAAACTATTCGAATAGCCGCGTCCGCGGTAAAGGACTACTTGGTTGCCTATACAGTTCATAGACAAGTTAATGGATACTACTAAAAGACTCAAGATAAGTGTGAGTACCGAGGATGGCCCTCTCGTAGGATGACGAGGGAGGATCCCCGGTGGAGTATTGTGTTGGTGAGTAGTGGACTCGTGTGCGAAAACTATTTTACTAGTGGAGTCTCGTAGGATAGCTTAGCCAAGAGTCAAAGCTGGCTTGCTGCAATAACTCCACCACCTTCTTGAGAATAAGCATGTATAGTAGGTTCTGATGTAAGACTTGCTGAGTACCTTTGTACTCATGTTTGCTTAATTACTGTTTTCAGATGACAACACTGCCCCCTCTGATGGGTTCTACGTATACCTTGATGTCGGCGAGTGACTAGCCACCCAAGTGGTGATCCTGGCCATGGAGGGGCCTATGTAGATAGACAGGCTTCGAGAAGCCTTCTTTCTTTCTAGTGTTTGTACTCAGACTAGTTGCTTCCGCATGTGCTTGTATGATTGTATGACTTCAGTGTCGGGTCGTGTGACCCCTACCTGTATGAACATGTTATGTATGGCTCTTTGGAGCCTTTAAATAAAGTACTTGAGTTGTAGAGTTTTGTTGTGATGCCATGTTGTATTTGCACATATCGAGCATATTGTGTGTATGATTGAAATGCTTGGTATGTGTGGGATCCGACAATCTAGTTGTTTATCCTTGGCAGCCTTTCTTATGGGGAAATGTAGTCTAGTGCTCCTCGAGCCATAGTAGTCCGCTACAACCCGGATCACCGGAGTCCTGCTAGCCCAGCACTACTACTCAGGACACTTGGTTGGCCGGCATGTGTTTCACTTCGTTCCTATGTTTGTCCCTTCAGGGAAATGTCACGCGGTGACTTCCGAAGTCTTGTCTAGCCTGCTACAGCCCGGGTTTCTCGGAGTCCTGTTAGCCCACTGCTACATCCCGGATTCACACGCTGATGACCGACATGCTCGATGTGATTCATGTATGCCTGTCTCCATAGGTCTGTGTCGCTTTGGTTTCACGACTAGCCATGTCAGCCCGGGTTCTCTGTCATATGGATGCTAGCGACACTATCATATACGTGAGCCAAAAGGCGCAAACGGTCCCGGGCCATGGTAAGGCGACACCCGTGGGGATACCGTGCGTGAGGCCGCAATGTGATATGAGGTGTTACCAGCTAGATCGATGTGACTTGGAATCGGGGTCCTGACACCTATATACTTGGTAAAGGGTGGAAGGCTCGGCCTTATGCCTGGTGTTTGGTTCCACTCTTGCCGCCCTAGTTTGTGTCATACCAGTGTTATGTTCCTTGATTTTGCGTTCCTTACGCAGTTGGGTTATAATGGGAACCCCTTGACAGTTCGCCTTGAATAAAACTCCTCCAGCAAGGCCCAACCTTGGTTTTACCATTTGCCACCTAGCCTTTTTCCCTTGGGTTCTACAGACTCAAGGGTCATCTTTATTTTAACCCCTCCGGGCCAGTGCTTGTCTAAGTGTTGGTCTGAACCTGTCAGCAGCCAGTGACCACAAGGGGCAACTCTGGGCTGGCCTACCGGAATCTTGGACAATCCGGTGTTGCCCTGAGAACGAGATATGTGCAGCTTCTATCAGGATGTCGGCACATCGGGTGGCTTTCCTGGTCTTGTTTTACCATTGTCGAAATGTCTTGTAACCGGGATTCCAAGTCTGATCGGGTCTTCCTGGGAGAAGGAATATCCTTCGTTGACCGTGAGAGCTTGTGATGGGCTAAGTTGGGACACCCCTGCAGGGTTTTGAACTTTCGAAAGCCGTGCCCGTGGTTATGTGCAGATGGGAATTTGTAATGTCCGGTTGTAGAGAACTTGACACTTAGCTTAATTAAAATGAATCAACCGCGTGTGTAGCCGTGATGATCTCTTTCCGGCGGAGTCCGGGAAGTGAACACGGTTCTGGTGTTATGCTTGAACGTAAGTAGTTTCAGGATCACTTCTTGATCACTTCTAGTTCACGACCGCTGCATTGCTTCTCTTCTCGCTCTTATTTGCGTAAGTTAGCCACCATATATGCTAGTGCTTGCTGCAGCTCCACCTCACTACCTTTTCCTACCCATAAGCTTAAATAGTCTTGATCTCGCGGGTGTGAGATTGCTGAGTCCCCGTGGCTCACAGATTACTTCCAAAACCAGTTGCAGGTGCCGTTGATACCAATGCAGGTGACGCAACCCAGCTCGAGTGGGAGCTCAATGAAGATCGTGTTCGTTGTGTTGTTTCATTCTAGTTGATCAGTAGTGGAGCCCAGTCGGGACTGATCGGGGATCGAGCATTAGGGGTGGTCTTCTTTTATTTGGTTCCGTAGTTCGACCTTGATTGTATTCTGGATGATGTAATGCTATATTTATGTATTGTGTGAAGTGGCGATTGTAAGCCAACTCTTTATCCCTTTCTTATTCAGTACATGGGATGTGTAAAGACTACCCCTCTTGTGACATGCCTACAATGCGGTTATGCCTCTAAGTCGTGCTCCGACACATGGGAGATATAGCCGCATCATGGGTGTTACAAGTTGGTATCAGAGCCTTCCCCAACTTAGGAGCCCCCTGCTTGATCGAATCGCTGGCGTTGTTGAGTCTAGAACAAAATGTTTTGAGTCTTAGGATTATATATACATCGGAGAGTAGGATTCTTTTTACTCCTCAGTCCCTTCGTCGCTCTGGTGAGGCCTCCTGACGTAGAGTTTTGACTCTTCTCTTCTCAAGTTTCACTAAAAAATTTAGGATCACGCGGGTATCTTGGAATCGTTTCGATAGTTTTGTGACGAGAACATTGTTCTTGGTGCCTCCTAACATTTAGGGGTTGTGGCAGTGTCCCGGGGAGTTGAGCTCCGAGGTGTTGTCGTCACAATTTTATCGTTGCAGTTCTGGAATACCCGAGTTCGCCGACATCGAAAATCTCTTTTATGCAGTTGTTGGTGAGATAACCTCGATGCCACCCAGTACTGGGGCAGGAGTTCAGGAGTATTGCCATAACTCGTATAACGGATGCTTTTCGAAGGTTGAGGTAAATGATTTCTGAAGGTTTCTTGGTTATGTGTTGAAGGATGGATACAGCTGAATGTAGGACTTGCTAGTTTTGGGTGAGATATTATGCTTCCCCTGTATCCCCAACACCTTATTGCATAACCAGAAAGTTTTGGGAGTTTATAAGTGGGAATTCAAGTATCTCGTAGGATATCTTTCCAACAGACACATGATATGATATGGATCTATCATATGTTTGTTCCAGCTTATTTTGCAAGCCAATCCTTTGTTTTATTTTGAGTTGTGGTATTCGAGTTGCTTTGAAGTCAAGTGTTGATTCCGTACCTTTTCTAAATGTTGTTCTCATATTTCTATGCGAATACTAATCCTTCATGATAATCGAGATTTTCATGTCAATCCTTTTCAACCGACGTGTTTCTCTTCAAGTGGATGCGATCATTTTTAACATTCGCAAGATCAACTCAAAGTCTTCTCAACGTTGTTCGTCTCATCCGTTCCAAGTAGTCTTTGTTTTCCCGCCCTCCCTCCCTTTTTTCTTCAAGGACTCGGATTTCTTAATCAAGTATCCATCTTGTTGATGTGAAGTCTTTCCATTCTTTTCTGTCAATATTCTTATCCGGTGATTCTCATGAAGATGATCTACAAGTTCATCATTCTTCGTTCTCTTTCTTCTCCAGTGGATTCAATTGAAGTTTTGGTGTTGATCATATCCCTTTCCTCGTTTCAAATGTTTTCCCATGTCGGTGCACCTCTTAATCATTCACCTCTCACTATTAAATTGTTCCGGAGTGCTGAAGATATCTCGGAAGATTCATGTTTTCATTCCTAAACCGTTCAAGCTATTTCGAGATTGCTATCTCATTCAAGCCATTTAATTAAACCGGCGCAATCTATCTTTGAAATCATTCAACGGTGTATCTTTTGAGTCGGCCCTAACCCACAGGTTTTTCCCAGGATCTTACCTGACTCTTCTAATTTTTCCGGAGTTATTTCTCAAATTCATTTCAAGTTTGACGTAAGAATGAGTTTGTCATTAGTCAAATGTCTTTCTCCAAGATCTTTCAAATTCTTTTCATCGTTGGTTCAACCTTTCTAATTTTTCATCCCAGAGTGCCTCAACAATCCATGTGGTCTTTCTCATTGTCATTCTCTGCATTTGAAGACCGAAGAAGAGTTTCTCTTAAGTCTTGCCCCATTCTCTTCAAAGATTCGTGGTTCTAGCTTGATGCCATCCTCTCATAATTATTTCCAATTGTGAGAATTCTTTTCACCCATCCGGAGCAATTCAGGAGTCTTTTCAGTTTGAATATCTGGAGCCCATCATCTCAGAATTATTCATTCCAGCTTTTAGCTCTCCTTCTCCAAATCTTACCGGTGCATCATTCAAGTATTCTCTAATCAGCTCGGGATCTCTTCGTTCACTTGCATCTAAATTCTCTCAAGTATCTTCGTTCATTTCATAATTCTTCCCGGTGGTTCTTTATCTTTTCTTCGTTCATTTTCAATTCTTACGGTGGTTCTTCAAGAGTTCTCTTCCTTCGTTATCATATCAATTCATTCGTTGTTTCCAATCCTACCGGTGGTCCATTGAGTTTGCGCTATATCTATCTTACTACTTTCTACAATAATAAGTAGTATGCCAAATCCGTTAGTTGTCATCAATTTAAATTGGTGAAGGATATGCATAACGTAATTCTTATTCTTGTTTTATCCAAGTGATTAATTACTTATTTCAGAGGTTCATCAAATTCTCGGTTTCAATTGTTTCATCTTTCTTTTCCGGAGTCCCAAGTTTTTCCGCTTTATCTCGTCGCGAAGATCCATCCAATCATTGCAAGGCTTCACCTGGTGTTTTCAACTTATCTTTCTTTTCGTTATCCTTGTTTTATCGGAGTTCTTCATGGAGGTTCTACATGATGGTTCACCAAGGATTTAATTCCTTCTCGAAGTGCTCATCAAGATTCTTTTCAGAGGAGCTCAAGTTTTCTTCATCTTGCAATCCGGAGTGCTATTGTTCTCCCTTATCTTTTGAGGTGGTAATATATCATTCTTCATTCACAAGAATGAGGTATTTAAATCCATCAATCTCTTCATTGGAGTTATCTTGGGTTATATTTCACCTAAAGCCTTCCCTAAGGATTGTTGCTATTTATGGTGCTCATAAATGACCCAAGTTCTTCTTTTATCCTCCTGGCGAAATAAGTTTCTCGTCTCCTTGTTCTTATCAATCCAATCTTGTTTTTCGTTAGTGGCAGAATTTCACCTCAAGTTTTTCGAGATGTTTTCCATAATCCCACAACAAGCTTACTCTTTTCATTGTTGGTTTTTCCAACAACTCCGTTCGACCCTTCTCCTAAAGATGCTTTTTCAAGCTCATTTGAGGTAGAAGATGTTGTTTTTTCCATTCTTACATTTGTTCTGGAGGCAGTGTGTTGTTGATTTTATCAAGTATCCTCTCATTTTGTCAAGATCATATTATATGTCTTCCTTTTCCAACCGGAGTGTTATCGTAATTGATCCTTATCGTTCCTTGTACATTTCGTTGCTACCGGAGTGCTTGCATGTACTTCTTGTCCATTGCAACCCTCTTCTTATGCCTTTCAACCTACAAGGTTCTAGTAATGTTCCTTGTTCCTCTTATTTAACGGAGTGTTTTCAACTTCGTTCATCTTCGTTGTTTTCTTTCTTCAATTTGTTCAACCTCTCAAGGTTCCTTTGGTTTCACTCATTTGTCGAAGAAGCAACTTAGTTTTACCTCTTTCCTTTCATCTTCCGTTTTCCCCGGTGCCATCCTAGATCTCGGGACGAGATCCTCTTGTAGTGGTGGAGTGTTGTGACGCCCCAAGACCGGAGCTTCAGATGCCTTCCTTGATTTCCGGGTTTCGTTGTGTGATTTGTTTTGTCTGTCACATTCATATTTGCATCATGTGCATTGCATCATGTCTTCATACAACATATTGTAAAAACTCAACCAAATAAATCGTATGGATCTTTGGTCCATTTAAATCGAGGGATATTCACAATGGTGATGTCTCTTTAGAACATACACTCCCGATATCATTAGGGAGCAATATTAAATATTCCTTTAATTTGGAATTTATCACAACACACTTGCAAAAATAACCCCATGCCTTTTCTGCTTCGAGTTGATCCCCAAACCTTGCCCAATAATTCTTTTCCCTTTTACCGGGGTTCCTCCAAAAATCCAAACATTTTTGGACCTTCCTTTTACCAAGTCCTAGTTCAAACCCATTTGAATTAAATTCAAATGAGTTTGAATTCTTATCGTTCGATCTTGCCACTTCTAATTTTCTCGGACCAAGGATATTTTTGTGAGTCCAAGAAAATTAACCGCATGTCCAAATTCTTCTTGCAACCTTCTCTTCTTTCCTTTTTTCCTTTCTTTTAGTTCTCTCTTTTTTAAAGAGGAGTGAGGAAGAGAGAGCTTAGCCAACAGGCCTCTCTAGGCCAATCCATCCCCGCCGGCCTGCTAGGCCCATCTACGCTCCATCAGGCCCAGCCCACGCGCCCTAACCCTAGCCTCTCACCAAACGATCCCCTCGCATCTCCCCTCACTCCCTCGTTCCTCCTAGCGTCGTGACGCATAGACGATAGAACTGGTGCCCGATCCTCCCTCCTCTCGATCTCTCCCTCTCCCTCGCTCTTGTCGCCACCTGCATAGAAAGGGAGAGGAGCTTCCCTGCCTTCTCCCTCCTCGCCGCACCTTGCCGCCGGCCGGCCACCAGCGAGGTTCCGTGCCCGCCTCCCTTCTCCCACACCCGCCTTAGCCCCTCTGCTCACGGATCCCATGCCTCCTTGCACCGCTCGAACCAGACCCCCGTGCCGTGGGCTGAAGCCGACCATGGAGTAGCCATGCTCCTCATCCCCTCTGCTTCGCCCCTCCTTTGCTTTATCTCCGTCGTGCCAGGCCGAAGTCGTCCACTTCGCCTCTCACCGTCGCTCGACCTCGACCCCGCCAGCTACACTCATCGCAGTGACACGACCTTGCGGGTTGGTCACCGGAGCAGTCCTGCTGGAGCAGCTCTTCTCCCGCGCGGTTCTCCTCCCGTTTCTCCTAATCACCACCAAGTACCTCGCCGCTGGTAGCAACAGCAGCTACTGCACCCTCTCGACGCGCCCCTGGCCCTGCTTCTCCTCTGCACGCCATGCCCTTGGCCCCTCTGCTCCGCCCATCGCCTCTGCTGCCCTCCTTGATGTCCAGCTCGACCACTCTGTGGGCCACAGATGTGTGCTATAGCCTGCCTTGCTGCTGCCCACCCGAGGCCTCCTTGGTCTGGCTTCAATTTGGTTTTGACCGGCAAGTTCCTCTTCACCGAACGTCCACACGGCTGCAACCGGGACCTTGTTCTGCTAAATTTTGGACACGCCGAGTTCCTCGAAGGCACCGATGCCTAGTATGTCTCAAGACCCGGATCGACAAGTACCACGACGTCCGGAGCCCTTGGATCCGTCAAGTTCGTCTACCCTCGTGTGTACCACTACCGTCGCCCCGAAGACGTTGGAGTCATCAAGTACCTCTCCGAACGAACATGAACGACTACCATCGCAAGAACGAGACCGGCAAGTCCGAAGACCCCAAGTACCACGACACCGATGACATGAACATCTACGGAATATGTACGTCTACACGATGTGATGTCAAGTTCGATGACGACCATGTACCACTACCGCTCCTTGAACATGAACGACCACTTCCTCTTCGACTCGTGAACCACTACTTACACTACCATCGAGGACCGATAGTACCACTACTTCTACTACCGTGGTGGAATGCCTACTTCCTCTACTTCCCTCGACGAACTCGAACCACCTCGGAAATGCATGCTTCGAAGGTATAACCCCGAGACGACTGCCCGTGAACGAATGCATGTGTGATGTATGAGATGCTCGTGCTTGCTTCGTGCTCGAATTGTCGGTGCACGTTGCCCCTCTTTTGCCTTGTCACCGTCGTTGACCCGTGGGAACCCGGTAACCGGGATCACCCCACCATCTTTTGCACGCTCCCGCCACACTTTCTTTTGCACCGACGTCTCAATGAGTTGTCGGAACCGGAATGTTGCCGTGGCATCATTTTTGGATTCGTTGTTGTGGCACCCCTTTCGTTTCCGCCACGATGACAAATGCTTCATAATATGCTCTTGTTAACATTTTCATAAACCCTGCATAAAACTTGCACATATCATACGCATCATCATAACAACAATTAAAATGTTTAAAAATTGTTGTTTGCATTAATTTGCTAAATGCATATGGGTTTTTACCGGATTTGTTGTTTGTTATATCCGGCCCCATTTAAATTGCCTAGATAGGTAGTTTTCATATGCCTCACCTCTTGCCATGCTTAATAACATTTAATATTGTTGGGTACATAAACGGGAGTGAACTAAATAATTGTTGTGGTGTTTCGTCAATATGCAACTCGTTGGATATTGAGCTCCACTTAACTTGTAGTTTTGCTCGTGCACTTTGCCATGCCATGCCTCATTAAACTGGACATGCATCATACTTGGTTGTGCATCATGCCATGTTTATGTGATGGTTGTTTACTATGTTGCTTACTTCTTTCCGATTTGCTTCTCTCGTTAGCTTCGGTTCCGTTCCGGAGTTGTGAGGATCCGTTCGACTACATCTGTTTGTCTTCTTCATGGACATGTTCTTCTTCCTTGCGGGATTCAGGCTAGATGACCATACCCTCGAAATCACTTCTATCTTTGCTTGCTAGTTGCTCGCTCTTTTGCTATCCGCGATACCTACCACATGCTTTATCATGCCTCCCATATTGCCATGTCAAGCCTCTAACCCACCTTTCCTAGCAAACCGTTGTTTGGCTATGTTACCGCTTTTGCTCAGCCCCTCTTATAGCGTTGCTAGTTGCAGGTGAAGTTGGAGTTTGTTCCATGTTGGAACATGGATATTGTTGGGATATCATTATTATATCTTGTTTACTTTAATGCACCTATATACTTGGTAAAGGGTGGAAGGCTCGGCCTTATGCCTGGTATTTTGTTCCACTCTTGTCGCCCTAGTTTCCGTCATACCGGTGTTATGTTCCTTGATTTTGCGTTCCTTACACGGTTGTGTTATAATGGGAACCCCTTGACAGTTCGCCTTGAATAAAACTCCTCCAGCAAGGCCCAACCTTGGTTTTACCATTTGCCACCTAGCCTTTTTCCCTTGGGTTCTACAGACTCAAGGGTCATCTTTATTCTAACCCCCCTCCCCCCGGACAGTGCTTGTCTAAGTGTTGGTCCGAACCTGTCAGCAGCGGGTGACCACCAGGGGCAACTCTGGGCTGGCCTACCGGAATCTTGGACAATCCGGTGTTGCCCTGAGAATGAGATATGTGCAGCTCCTATCAGGATGTCGGCACATCGGGTGGCTTTGCTGGTCTTGTTTTACCATTGTCGAAATGTCTTGTAACCGGGATTCCGAGTCTGATCGGGTCTTCCTGGGAGAAGGAATATCCTTCGTTGACCGTGAGAGCTTGTGATGGGCTAAGTTGGGACACCCCTGCAGGGTTTTGAACTTTCGAAAGTCATGCCCACGGTTATGGGCAGATGGGAATTTGTTAATGTCCGGTTGTAGAGAACTTGACACTTCACTTAATTAAAATGAATCAACCGTGTGTGTAGCCATGATGGTCTCTTTCCGGCCGAGTCTGGGAAGTGAACACGGTTTTGGTGTTATGCTTGAACGTAAGTAGTTTTAGGATCACTTCTAGTTCACGACCGTTGCATTGCTTCGCTTCTCGCTCTTATTTGCGTAAGTTAGCCACCATATATGGTAGTTCTTGCTGCAGCTCCACCTCACTACCTTTTCCTTCCCGTAAGCTTAAATAGTCTTGATCTCGTGGGTGTGAGATTGCTGAGTCCCCGTGGCTCACAGATTACTTCCAAAACCAGTTGTAGGTGTCGTTGATACCAGTGCAGGTGATGCAACCCAGCTCGAGTGGGAGCTCGATGAAGATCATGTTCATTGTGTTGTTTCGTTCCAGTTGATCAGTAGTGGAGCCCAGTCAGGGCGATCGGGGATCTAGCATTAGGGGTGGTCTTCTTTTATTTGGTTCCGTAGTCGGACCTTGATTGTATTCTGGATGATGTAATGCTATATTTATGTATTGTGTGAAGTGGCGATTGTAAGCCAACTCTTTATCCCTTTCTTATTCAGTACATGGGATGTGTAAAGATTACCCCTCTTGCGACATGCCTACAATGCGGTTATGCCTCTAAGTCGTGCTTCGACACGTGGGAGATATAGCCGCATCGTGGGTGTTACAAAGGTCTACGCAAAAGTCAAACATACCAAGTACCCATCACAAACCCTTATCTCCCACATCACATTATTTTCCATTTGCCTCTCGTTTTCCTCTCCCCCACTTCACCCTTGCCGTTTTATTCGCCCTCTCTCTCTATCTATCTATCCTCCCTCTCTTTCTCTATTTGCCTCTTTTTGCCTTTTGCACTTTCTGCCGTTATGTCTGAAATTGGGGAAACTATTGTCGATATGGACAATAATAATATCATGAAAAATTCTGATGCTCCTGCTGAAGAACCCCCTATCTTACATACAAAAAAAAATCCGTATTGGTAGTGGTAATATTATTAGAAAAGGAGTTGTCCAAGATTTCTTTACTTGTGTCGGTACTTTGCCTTCTATGGGTAGTTCTATCCTTCATAGAACTAGTAGTCTTGCGGACGCTATTGCCATGCTGGTAGTTGAACTTGAAAGACAATTCATGCACATGCACCCTTGCATACAAAGGATTTTCCTAGAATTTTCTAATATTGAGAATTCTTCTGTTAAGCGTGGCGCTACTATCTTTTTGGCTCATGAGTTCAGGTTCATAATAAAAGAGGCCAAAGAGATCTTTGCACATTATAGGGTGGATGCTTGCCGTCCTCCCATAGAGGCTATCCTTTTTGATCAAGAAGAAATAATGCGCTTTCAATCTCGAGACTATGTTGCTTTCAATGAAAATCTTAGAAAAAGGGTTCCTACCAATGTTTTAGTTGATAGAATTTCTGAACTTAATGATGATTTGGCCATTCGAAATAATGAACTAGGATATTCTCTTGAGTATAGGCTCACAAAGTTCTGTCAAAAGAATGCTTATAATGATGAATTGGTTGTGCAATACGAAGGGCCAAAGGAGGAACCTATACCTCCCAAAGTTGATCTTGGGGACTTTTGTCCCATTAAATTTAGCCCTTTTGATTAATTTTGCTTGCCTCAAAGAAAACTTGCTGCCGAACGTAGAGAATATGAAATGAGTTTTACTGATCTATCTTACTATTATGGCAACACCTAGATCTATCCTTGCTTTTATGCCTAGCTAGGGGCGTTAAACGATAGCGCTTGTTGGTAGGCAACACAATTTTATTTTTATTCCTTGCTTTTTGCTCCTGTTTATTAATAAATAATTTATCTAGACTCCGTTTTGGTTGTGTTTTTTGTGTTTAAATTAGTGTTTGTGCCAAGTAGAACCGTTGGGAAGACTTAGGGAAAGTCTTGTTAATCTTGCTGTAAAAAACAGGAACTTTAGCGCTCACGAGAACTGATGCCATTTTTATTTGGAAAGTGATATTTAGTTAATTCTTTTTGAAGATGATTAATAGATAAATTCCCCACGTCCAGCAATTTATTTTAGAATTTTTGGGGTTCCATATCTTGCTCTAGCTACAGATTACTACAGACTGTTCTGTTTTTGACAGATTCTGTTTTTCGTGTGTTGTTTGCTTATTTTGATGAATCTATGGCTGGTAAAATAGTTTATAAACCATAGAGAAGTTGGAATACAGTAGGTTTAACACCAATATAAATAAATAATGAGTTAATTACTGTACCTTGAAGTGGTCTTTTGTTTTTTTTCGCTAACGGAGCTTATTTTTGTATTTTTATTCACCACATGATATGTATTTTGCTTGGAGCGTCTTGTATGATTTGAGTCTTTGCTTTTTAGTTTACCACAATCATATTTTCTGTACACACCTTTTGAGAGAGACACACATGATTCGGAAATTATTAGAATACTCTATGTGCTTCACTTATATCTTTTGAGTTATATAGTTTTGCTCTAGTACTTCACTTATATCTTTTAGAGCACGGTGGTGGATTTGTTTTATAGAAACTATTGATCTCTCATGCTTCACTTAGATTATTTTGAGAGTCTTAAATATCATGGTAATTTTCTTAAATAATCCTAATATGCTAGGTATTCAAGATTAGTAAAAACTTTCTTATGAGTGTTTTGAATACTAAGAGAAGTTTGATGCTTGATGATTGTTTTGAGATATGGAGGTAGTGATATTAAAGTTGTGCTGTAGTTGTGAATTTGAGAAATACTTGTGTTGAAGTTTGCAAGTCCCATAGCATGCACGTATGGTAAACGTTATGTAACAAATTTGAAACATGAGGTGTTCTTTGATTGCCTTCCTTATGAGTGGCGGTCGGGGATGAGTGATGGTCTTTTCCTACCAATCTATCCCCCTAGGAGCATGCGCGTAGTGCTTGGTTTTTGATGACTTGTAGATTTTTGCAATAAGTATATGAGTTCTTTATGACTAATGTTGAGTCCATGGATTATATGCACTCTCACATTTCATCATTGCTAGCCTCTTCGATACCGTGCATTGCCCTTTCTCACATTAAGAGTTGGTGCAAACTTCGCCGGTGCATCCAAACCCCGTGATATGATACGCTCTTTCACACATAAACCTCCTTATATCTTCCTCAAAACAGCCACCATACCTACCTTATGGCATTTCCATAGCCATTTCGAGATATATTGCCATGCAACTTTCCACCATCATGTTTATCATGACACGTTCATCATTGTCATATTGCTTTGCATGATCATGTAGTTGACATCGTATTTGTGGAAAAGCCACCATTCATAATTCTTTCATACATGTCACACATGATTCATTGCATATCCCGGTACACCGCCGGAGGCATTCATATAGAGTCATACCTTGTTCTAGTATCGAGTTGTAATCATTGAGTTGTAAATAAATAGAAGTGTGATGATCATCATTTAATAGAGCGTTGTCCCCCAAAAAAGGCCAAATAAAAGAAGTCCCAAAAAAGAGAAATAAAAAGGGACAATGCTACTATCTTTTTTTTCCACACTTGTGCTTCAAAGTAGCACCATGATCTTCATGATAGAGAGTCTCTTGTCTTGTCACTTTCATATACTAGTGGGAATTTTTCATTATAGAACTTGGCTTGTATATCCAACAATGGGCTTCCTCAAGTTCCCTAGGTCTTCGTGAGCAAGCAAGTTGGATGCACACCCACTAGTTTCTTTTGTTGAGCTTTTCATACATTTATAGCTCTAGTGCATCCGTTGCATGGCAATCCCTACTCCTTGCATTAACATCAATCGATGGGCATCTCCATAGCTCATCGATTAGCCTCGTTGATGTGAGACTTTCTCCTTTTTGTCTTCTCCACATAACCCCCCTCATTATATTCTATTCCACCCGTAGTGCTATATCCATGGCTCACGCTCATGTATTGCGTGAAGGTTTATAAAGTTTGAGATTACTAAAGTATGAAACAATTGCTTGGCTTGTCATCGGGGTTGTGCATGATGAGAGCATTCTTGTGTGATGAAAATGGAGCATGACTAAACTATATGATTTTGTAGGGATGAACTTTCTTTGGCCAGAAGACATAATTGCTTAGTCAGTATGTTTGAAGTATTATTATTTATATGTCAATATTAGACTTTCATCTTGAATCTTTCGGATCTGAATATTCATGCCACAATTAAGAAGAATTACATTGAAATTATGCCTAGTAGCATTCCACATCAAAAATTCTGTTTTTATCATTTACCTACTCGAGGACGAGCAGGAATTAAGCTTGGGGATGCTTGATACGTCTCCAACGTATCTATAATTTTTGATTGCTCCATGCTATATTATCTTCTGTTTTGGACATTATTGGGCTTTATTATTCACTTTTATATTATTTTTGGGACTAACCTATTAACCGGAGGCCCAGCCCAGAATTGCTATTTTTTTGCCTATTTTAGGGTTTCGAAGAAAAGGAATATCAAACGGAGTCCAAACGGAATGAAACCTTCGGGAACGTGATTTTTGGAACGAACAAGATCCAGGAGACTTGGACCCTACGTCAAGCAACCAACAGGGAGGCCACGAGGTAGGGGGCGCGCCTACCCCCCCCCTAGGCGCGCCCTCCACCCTCGTGGGCCCCCTGTTGCTCCACCGACATACTTCTTCCTCCTATATATACCTATGTACCCCCAAACGATCAGATGCGGAGCCAAAACCCTAATTCCACCGCCATAACTTTCTGTATCCACGAGATCCCATCTTGGGGCCTGTTCCGGAGCTCCGCCGGAGGGGGCATCGATCATGGAGGGCTTCTAAATCAACACCATAGCCCTTCCGATGAAGTGTGAGTAGTTTACCTCAGACCTACGGGTCCATAGTTATTAGCTAGATGGCTTCTTCTCTCTTTTTGGATCTCAATACAAAGTTCTCCCCATCTCTTGTGGAGATCTATCTGATGTAATCTTCTTTTGCGGTGTGTTCGTTGAGACCGATGAATTGTGGGTTTATGATCAAGTTTATCTATGAACAATATTTGAATCTTCTCTGAATTCTTTTATGTATGATTGGTTATCTTTGCAAGTCTCTTCGAATTATCAGTTTGGTTTGGCCTACTAGATTGATCTTTCTTGCAATGGGAGAAGTGCTTAGCTTTGGGTTCAATCTTGCGGTGTCCTTTCCCAGTGACAGTAGGGGCAGCAAGGCACGTATTGTATTGTTGCCATCGAGGATAACATGATGTTTTTTTTTATCATATTGCATGAATTTATCCCTCTACATCATGTCATCTTGCTTAAGGCGTTACTCTGTTCTTATGAACTTGATACTCTAGATGCATGCTGGATAGCGGTCATGTGTGGAGTAATAGTAGTAGATGCAGGCAGGAGTCGTTCTACTTGTCTCGGACGTGATGCCTATATACATGATAATACGTAGATATTCTCATAACTATGTTCAATTCTGTCAATTGCTCAACAGTAATTTGGTCACCCACCGTTAAATACTTATGCTCTTGAGAGAAGCCACTAGTGAAACCTATGTCCCCCGGGTCTATCTTCATCATATTAATTTTCCAACACTTAGTTATTTTCATTGCCTTTTATTTTACTTTGCATCTTTATCATAAAAATACCAAAAATATTATCTTATCATATCTATCAGATCTCACTCTCGTAAGTGACCGCGTAGGGATTGACAACCCCTTATCGCCTTGTTGCGAGGATTTATTTGTTTTGTGTAGGTGCGAGGGACTCGTGTGTAGCCTCCTACTGGATTGATACCTTGGTTCTCAAAAACTGAGGGAAATACTTACGCTACTTTGCTGCACCACCCTTTCCTCTTCAAGGGAAAACCAACGCAAGTGCTCAAGAGGTAGCAGCGATTCCTAAGCAGAATGGTAAAGTTTATACTCCCCCACCACCAACAAGCATCAATCCATGGCTTGCCCGAAACAACGGGTGCCTCCAACTAACAACAATCCTAGGGGAGTTTTGTTTGCAATTATTTTGATTTGATTTGAGCATGGGACTGGGCATCCCGGTGACCAGCCATTTTCTCGTGAGTGAGGAGCGGAGTCCACTCCTCTTGAGAATACCCCGCCTAGCATGGAGGATACAGATAGCCCTAGTTGATACATGAGCTATTCGAGCATACAAAACAGAATGTTTATTTGAAGGTTTAGAGTTTGTCACATACAAATTTACTTGGAATGGCAGGTAGATACCGTATATAGGAAGGTATGGTGGACTCATATGGAATAACTTTGGGGTTTATGGAATTGGATGCACGAGCAGTATTCCCGCTTAGTACAAGTGAAGGCTAGAAAGAGACTGGGAAGCGACCAGCTAGAGAGCGACAACAGTCATGAGCATGCATTAAAATTAATCAACACCGAATGCAAGCATGAGTAGAATATAATTCACCATGAACATAAATATCGTAGAGGCTATGTTGATTTTGTTTCAACTATATGCATGAACATGTGCCAAGTCAAGCCACTCGAATCGTTCAAAGGAGGATACCACCCCATCATACCACATCATAACCATTTTAATAGCATGTTGGCACGCAAGGTAAACCATTATAAACTCCTAGCTAATTTAGCATGGCATAAGCAACTATAATCTCTAATTTTCATTGCAAACATGTTTCATTCATAATAGGCTGAATCAGGAATGATGAACTAATCATATTTACAAAAACAAGAGAGGTCGAGTTCATACCAGTTGTTCTCATCTCAATCAGTTCATCATATATCGTCATTATTGCCTTTCACTTGCATGACCGAATAGTGTGGATAATAATAATAGTGCACATGCATTGCACTAAGCTGGAATCTGCAAGCATTCAATTCAAGGGAGAAGACAAGGTAATATGGGCTCTTTGTTAGATCAACAATAATGCATATAAGAGCCACTCAACATTTTCATCATGGTCTTCTCCTCTCGACCCCCAAAGAAAACAAAAGAAACAAAACTATTTACACGGGAAAGCTCCCAACAAGCAAAAGAAGAACGAGAAATATTTTGCGGTTTTCTTTTTAATTACTACTACTACAGGCATGGAAAGTAAACTAACTAAAAGCTACAACTATTTTTTTTAGTTTTTATTAAAGTTTTTCAAACACACAAGAAGAAAGCTTAAAAATAAAATAAACTAGCATGGATGATACAATGAAAAAGTATGAGCACCGACAATTGGCATGAGTGTGTGAACATGAGTGTAATATCGGTGCGAGATACGTACTCCCCCAAGCTTAGGCATTTGGCCTAAGTTGGTATATGCCCATGGATGGCCTGGTGGATATCCGAAGTTGAAGTTGGGGTCGTACTGAGATGCATCAGCTACTGCCTGAAGGGCTGCAGCTTGGAGGCGGGCTGCCTCCGTCCTCCTCTCGTACTCGTTCGCCTCCTCCCTGGTTATAACATATCTCCCTTTTGCCTGAAAGTCAAAGAAAGTAGGAGTAGGGAGAGCGACATGATAGGTACGTTGTTTGTCAAAGATTAGTCGGTACTGGAGGGACTAATCGTTCCTCTCAACAAACTGATGATGAACCATAGCATTATAATCTAGATAAGCAGGAGGCAACTCAATATCATATCCACGTATGGGTACCTCAAGAAAATTAGCTAAACGGGCTGCGTAAATTCCGGCGAACAAATCTCCATTAATATTGTTATTATGCAACCTACGTGCAACAATGGCCCCCAAGTTATATTGTCTATCTCCTAATATAGCACTCTTGAGAAGACTGAGATCCGGAACACACATATGACATGCCTCATCCTTACCGTTTATGCATCTACCTATAAAGAGAGCAAAATAATGTATGGCAGGAAAATGAATGCTCCCTATGGTAGCTTGTTTTATCTCCCTAGATTCCCCCACAGTTATACTAGCAAGAAAGTCTTTATATTCAGATTTGCAAGGTTCACTAGCACTACCCCACCGCGGGAGTTTACCAGCAGTATTAAAATCTTCTAAGTCCATGGTATAAGATTTATCATAAAGATCAAATAGGACATTGTGAGAGTTGCGCGATGATGTAAATTTAAACCTTCTCACAAAGGAATCAGTTAGGTGATAATATTGGAGGCACTTATTTGCCTCGAAGCTCTCAAGATCAGCTTTACGCACATATGCGTCAAATTCTTCCTTGATTCTTTCCTGGACCATGAAATCTTTGGACGGACATTCACAAGGCCGCACTTGAGCATCTCTTGGTAGTTCATTGTCCAGCTCACGTATCGCGGGCCTGGGTCCTTGCTTCCTTGAGGAACCACCTTGGTACATTTTCCTAAACATATTTCTTCCTCTGAAAAAATTTCTGAAATTTTAGTAACTCAAAAATAAAAGTGAACCAAACTCAACAAGATTGATAGCAACTACTCCCACAAGTGCCTAGAGGCAATATCATGCATTAGAACTACTTTTGACCACATAAATTTGACATGCAAGCTCAAGAATAGGGTCACCTAAGCAGCAAAAAATTGCAATGAGTAAAGCACTAGAAAAAAATTAATTGGACCATTGGAGGAGTCACATACCAAAGAACAATCCCCCAAAGCAGTTTTGTGAATGGAGCTTTGAGCAAGGAGCTCGAAAATGGTAGCAAGATGAGCAAGAACTCGGGTTTGAGCTGGCTAGTGATTTTTTCTAGAGCAAGACGAAGTGTGTCGGTGCAAGGATAAGTGGAGGGGACCCACGTGGGATCCACGAGGCAGGGGGCGTGCCCAGGGGGCGGGTGCGCCCTCCACCCTTGTGGGCATGTGCCTGCTCCCCCTGCTGTGTTCTCGGTGCCTAAAATCCTCAAATATTCTAGAAAAATCATATTTCATTTTCAGGGCATTTGGAGAACTTTTATTTTTGAGGTATTTTTTTATTGCAAGGATAATTCAGAAAACAGACAAAAATACTATTTTTGCTTTATTTAATATAAATAACAGAAAATAAAAAGAGGGTACATAAAGTTGTGCTTTCTAACTTCATCCATCTCATGCTCATGAAAAGGAATCCACTAACAAGGTTGATCAGGTATTGTTAACAAACTCATTTCGAATAACATGAAATCGGAGAAATTTCGAATAATACTAGGTTACCTCAACGGGGATATGCACATCCCCAACAATAAGAATATCATATTTCTTTTTGATGGTAGGAATAGGAAATTCAAAACCTCCAATAATAATCGTTGAAAATTTTCCAATAGAATTGATACTGTGGACTTGAGGTTGTTTCCTCAAAAAATGTACCGTGTGCTCATTACCATTAACATGAAAAGTGACATTGCCTTTGTTGTAATCAATAACAGCCCCTACAATATTCAAAAAGGGTCTACCAAGGATAATCGACATACTATCGTCCTCGGGAATATCAAGAATAACAAAGTCCGTTAAAATAGTAACGTTTGCAACCACAACAGGCACATCCTCACAAATACCGACAGGTATAGCAGTTTACTTATCGGCCATTTGCAAAGATATTTCAGTAGGTGTTAACTTATTCAAATCAAGTCTACAATATAAAGAGAGAGGCATAACACTAACACCGGCTCCAAGATCACATAAAGCAGTTTTAACATAGTTTCTTTTAATGGAGCATGGTATAGTTGGTACTCCTGGACCTCCAAGTTTCTTTGGTATTCCACCCTTAAAAGTGTAATTAGCAAGCATGGTGGAAGGTGGAAATTTTAGCTTTCGGAATCTTTCTTTTATTAGTAACAATATCCTTCATGTATTTAGCGTAATGGTTCATTTAAGCATATTAGTCAAACGCATACGCAAAAAGATAGGTCTAATCATTTCAGCAAAGCACTCAAAATCCTCATCATCCTTTTTCTTGGATGGTTTAGGAGGAAAAGGCATGGGTTTCTGAACCCATGGTTCTCTTTCCTTACCGTGCTTCCTAGAAACGAAGTCTCTCTTATCATAACGTTGATTCTTTGATTGTGGGTTATCAAGATCAACAGCAGGTTCAATCTCTACATCATTGTCATTACTAGGTTGAGCATCAACATGAACATCATCATTAACATTATCACTAGGTTCATGTTCATTAACAGATTGTGTTTCAGCATCAGAAATAGAAATATCATTGGGATTCTCAGGTGTGTCAACAACAGGTTCACTAGAAGCATGCAAAGTCCTATCATTTTTCTTTTTCTTCCTCTTAGAAGAACTAGGTGCATCAATATTAGCTCTCTGAGAATCTTGCTCAATTCTCTTGGGGTGGCCCTCGGGATACAAAGGTTCCTGAGTCATTTTACCTCCTCTAGTCATAACTCTAACAACATTATCATTCTTCTTATTGTTTAATTCATTGAGCAAATCATTCTGAGATTTAAGCACTTGTTCTACTTGAGTGGTCACCATAGAAGCATGTTTACTAATAAGTTGAAGTTCACCTTTAACTCTAGACATATAATCACTCAAGTGTTCAAGCATATCAGCATTGTATTTCAATTGTCTACCAACATAAGCATTGAAGTTTTCTTGTTTAACAATAAAATTATCAAATTCATCTAAGCATTGGCTAGCAGACTTATAACAAGGAATATCACCTTCATCAAATCTATAGAGAGAATTTACCTTCACTACCTGTGTAGGGTTATTAAGACCATGTATTTCTCCGATAGGTGGTAAATTCTTAACATCTTCAGCTTTAATACCTTTTTCTTTCATAGATTTCTTTGCCTCTTGCATATCTTCAGGACTGAGAAATAGAATACCCCTTTTCTTCAGAGTTGGCTTAGGAGTTGGTTCAGGAAGTGTCCAATCATTTTCATTACTCAACATATTATTCAATAACAATTCAGCTTGATCAACATTTCTTTCCCTGAAAACACAACCAGCACAACTATCCAGGTAGTCTCTGGAAGCATTGGGTAGTCCATTATAAAAGATATCAAGTATTTCATTTTTCTTGAGAGGGTAATCACGCAAAGCATTAAGTAATTGGAGAAGCCTCCCCCAAGCTTGTGGGAGACTCTCTTCTTCAATTTGCACAAAATTATATATTTCCCTTAAGGCAGCTTGTTTCTTATGAGCGGGGAAATATTTAGCAGAGAAGTAATAAATCATAACCCGGGGACTACGCACACAACCAGGATCAAGAGAATTAAACCATGTTTTAGCATCACCCTTTAATGAGAACGGAAATAACTTAAGAATAAAGTAATAGCAAGTTTTCTCATCATGAGTAAACAGGGTGGCTATATCATTTAATTTAGTAAGATGTGCCACAACAGTTTCAGATTCATAGCCATAAAAAGGATCAGATTCAACCAAAGTAATTAACTCAGGATCGACAAAGAAATCATAATCCTTATCAGTAATAAAGATAGGTGAAGTAGCAAAAGTAGGGTCATATTTCATTCTAGCATTCAAAGACTTTTCTTTAAGCTTAGCTAATAATTTCTTAAGATCAGATCTATCATTGCAAGCTAAGAAGTCTCTAGCAGTTTCTTCATCCATAACATAACCCTCAGGCCCAACATACAATTCATATCTAGGGGGAGAATCTTCATCATAACTTTCATCAATATTATCAGATTCAGTAATTTCATTCTCTCTAGCCCTAGCAAGTTGTTCATCAAGAAATTCACCTAGTGGCACAGTAGTATCAAGCGTAGAAGTAGTTTCATCATAAGTATCATGCAAAGCAGAAGTGGCATCATCAATAACATGCGACATATCAGAATGAATAGCAGGTGTAGGTGTCGCAAGTTTACTCAAAACAGAAGGTGAATCAAGTGCAGAGCTAGCAGTTCCTTACCTCCCCTCGTAGTTGAGGGAAAAATCTTGGTTCTTTGATCTTCCAAGTTCTTCATAGTGACCAGCAGATATAAATCCCAAGTGACTCAAAGAATAGAGCTATGCTCCCCGGCAATGGCGCCAGAAAATAGTCTTGATAACCCACAAGTATAGGGGATCGCAACAGTTTTCGAGGGTAGAGTATTCAACCCAAATTTATTGATTCGACACAAGGGGAGCCAAAGAATATTCTCAAGTATTAGCAGCTGAGTTGTCACTTCAACCACACCTAGAAACTTAATATCTGCAGCAAGGTATTTAGTAGCAAGGTAATATGATAGTAGTGGTAACGGTAAAAAAAGTAATATTTTTTGTTTTATAGTGAGTAGCAATGAAAAAGTAAATAAGCGAAGAACAATATATGAAAAGCTCGTAGGCAATGGATCGGTGATGGATAATTATGTCGGATGCGATTTCTCATGCAATAGTTATAACATAGGGTGACACAGAACTAGATCCAGTACATCAATGCAATGTAGGCATGTATTCCGAATATAGTCATACATGCTTATGGAAAAGAACTTGCATGACATCTTTTGTCCTACCCTCCCGTGGCAGCGGGGTCCTATTGGAAACTAAGGGATATTAAGGCATCCTTTTTATAGAGTACCGGACTAAAGCATTAACACATAGTGAATACATGAACTCCTCAAACTACGATCATCACTGGTAAGTGTCCCGATTATTGTCACCTCGGGGTTAATGGATCATAACACATAATAGGTGACTATAGACATGCAAGATAGGACCAATAACTCACATATATTCATGAAAACATAATAGGTTCAGATCTAAAATCATGGCACTCGGGCCCTAGTCACAAGCATTAAGCATAGCAAAGTCATAGCAACATCAATCTCAGAACATAGTGGATACTATGGATCAGACCCTAACAAAACTAACTCGATTACATGATAAATCTCATCCAACCCATCACCGTCCAGCAAGCCTACGATGGAATTACTCACGCACGGCGGTGAGCATCATGAAATTGGTGATGGAGGAAGGTTGGTGATGACGATGGTGACGGATTCCCCTCTCCCGAGCCCCGAACGGACTCCAGATCAGCCCTCCCAGGAGAGTTTAGGGCTTGGCGGCGGCTCCGTATCGTAAAACGCAATGAATCCTTCTCTCTGATTTTTTTCTCCCCGAACACAAATATATGGAGTCAAGATGGACGTGGTGGAGCATCAGGGGGCCCACGAGGCAGGCGGGCGTGCTCAGGTGGGTAGGCGCGCCCCCACCCTCGTGGACAGGGTGTGGTCCCCCTGATGTGGATCTTTTCGCCAGTATTTTTTATATATTCCAAAAATAATCTCCGTTGATTTTCAGGTCATTCCGAGAACTTTTATTTCTACACAAAAATAACATCATGACAATTCTACTAAAAACAGCGTCAGTCCGGGTTAGTTCCATTCAAATCATGCAAGTTAGAGTCCAAAATAAGGGCAAAAGTGTTTGGAAAAGTAGATACGACGGAGACGTATCAAGGAGACGTTTGTTGGACCGCCGGATTTCCAGGAGATTCCGTGTGGGACCCCATAGTCAGTCCGACATGGCGGACGCAACCTGACGCGCCCGAGCGGCCCTATATACGTCGTCAATTTGGGTTGAATATGAGGGGTGTCAGTCTGCCCGGGCATTTGAGGCATGTTTGCGAAGCGTGTCTAGGTCATTTCTTTGTGATCGGTTAGTGAACGACTGATCGGGCGGTCCGCCGGACTTGGCCAATCCAACCCCTCAAATGCCCGCGGACATGCCCGGACGCCCGGTAACGCCTCAAAAAATGCATTCCACATCCGGATACCTCGAATTCGAAATCTCAAATCCATAGTATTACATGCAACGTAGCTATCTTTAAGCGGAGCTCGTCTGGTCGACGTGGCCATGTCCGGTGGCCGGCTGCGCTCCCCAGAGTGTTGGTCCGGTCGCCGGCAAGGTAGAGTAGGGATGGGCCATGAGCCGGCTCACGAAACTCAAGGCGCCATCGTCTCTCATGCCCTACTCTTCCTTGTCGGAGCTCGGAACCCGTTGGTTGCCGGAGGATGTCAGATCGATGATGGATCCGTCCTGGGACGAGCCGTCGACGTCCACCACGATGCGGTTGCGGCGCCCGGACTGTTGCACCATACAGAGCGCTAGAGAATGCGATTCCTCCTCGCCGACGTCCACCGCCCCAAGGGCTGCCGCCGCCTCCAGCACCTCTGCCTCGCACGGCGGGCACGTTGTGCCATGCTCTCGTCGGACGAGGCCCATGGTGTGTTCCGATGCTCGGCGCGCCAACGGAGGGGTTGCGTGTCCGCCACCATGTTCGGACGCCAGACGGACTGCACCGCCTACGGTGAAGCAGCGGCGGCTGCCCTAACGCCGGATCCATGCGCCATTTGCGCAGACTCCATGGATTCCCGACGAAAGGTGTCTGAGCACTGTCATGCACTGGCCTCCTCCCGGGTGCGGCGGAGCGCAAGCCGGACGGCCATCTCCTCCTTGAGGCCGCGTAGGATGAGCTTGGGGTCGACGGATCTGGAGGTGAAGGACTCGGATCCGCTGTCCGACATGCCGGAGACGGCCATCTCATCCTCGAGGCCACGTGGGATGAGCTTGGGGTCAACGGATCTTAAGGTGAAGGACTCGGATCCGCTGTCCGCCATGCCGAAGACGGCCGCAAGGCGCCGGAGAAGAGCTTGGGTGGTGGAGGGGAGCGGAGTTAAGTGGCTAGGCTTTGGTCCGGCAAGCGAATGAGGATGAATATATGTTGGGTCAGATAGGCCAGTGTGAACGGGGTCCGACATGACGGGCGTGCCTGGACGTCCTATATCCGTCTCATATTTGAGCTGTTGATCAGTCTAGACATTTGAGGCGTCCGTCTAGTCAATATTTTGTGACCGGACAACGACCGAACGGCTCGCCCAAAGGCATGAGACGGATTTAAGGCTCCCGATTGTGGATGCTTTTGGCTTGCGCGCATACGTAGCGAATGTATATCCGGATCCGGGCATACATCCGGCGGCTAGAGGATACGATACGCGCTTGTCCTCCGCGAAAAAGGTGAAGAAAGGTTAGGACATGTACAATGATTGATAAGACAGTCTAATATTAAGTCTTGCATGTACTTTACAGATAATAAAAAAGTACGTTTACAATGAGTTATATCTTAGCCTTATTTTTAATAACTAGCAATTCCTTAAAACATGGTGAGATAAATTATGCTGAGGGTATGTACAATGGTTGATAAGATAATCTTATCTTAAATTTTACATGTAATTTAGAGATGACAAAGAAAAATGTCTATAATGGATCATCTCTTAGCCTTATCTTTAATAACTAGCAATTCCTAAAAATATGATGAGACATATTGTGTTAAGAGATCATCGTAAATAAGAGAAGACAAGTCTTTTCTTATGAGTTCTATTTCCCCCACCTCATCATTTATCCTACGTGGCACTTCTAAAATAGCACCATTATACATGCCCTAAGAGATCATCTTTATTTTATCTTAAATAAGAAAAGACAAACCTTTTATTATAAGTTTTTCTCCTCCACCTTATTATTTATTTTACGTGGCACTTCTAAAATAGCATCATTCTACATGCCCTTGGCCGGGATTGGCCTGGTTCCGCCGCAGCTGCTGCGGGTGGACGTGCTCACGCGGAACAAGAAAAAGCGGCACTGCCCGGCGCACCATCGCCACCGCCACCACTTGTTGCGTGGCCCATTGCGGAACTGGGGGACACACGGACAAACCCCTCGCCCTCGGCTAGCGACGCCTTGCGCCGACACGTCCCCTCGTGTTCGATTTCGATCTCAGCCGCCGCTCACACAGGACGAGGCAAAGCTGCGCCGTCGTACGCACTCCTGTCCGGAGATATTCGCACCTGCTCCGGGGCGGAGCTAGCAGTTTATAGTCTGGGCACACCGTAGGCTCACATACTACTTCGCTTTGTTCTACCAAGAACGACAACATTTGGATAAGAGTCATGTGAATGACATGTAAACAAACGCCAACAGAATGTAACTCGCAAAAACAAGCCACATAACCAAAGAAAAAAAGTACATGTAAACAAATTCTAGATACGGTAACAAAAATAACTCGCAAAAAACTAGCCAGATAACCAAAGGAAAAGTACATGCAAACAAACTTGAGATACGGTAACAAAATAACTTGCAAAAAACTAGCCAGGTAACCAAGGAAAGGTACATGTAAACAAACTTGAGATACAGTAACAAAATAAGTCACAAAAAACTAGCTGGGCAAGCAAAATTTGGACGACTTGGACAGAAGTTCAATCACCAACGTTCAACCACACCCCCATGTGCATACCCCATAGAAAATGTACAAGTTACAAAAAATAGATTGGTAAATTATATATTTTTAGACTGAAATATAAAGCCACCGCTGACAACGAAGTAATCCCATTCCAAATACAAACAAGACCTACATAAAGTCCTTTTTGAAACTTCATGACATGAAACTGATTGACAATATCATCATCAAAATACTTTTAAAACTTCATTTTGATGTACCAAAGCATCTATATTTTTAAAACTCCCATTTGATGTACCAAAACATCAAATTACTATGCATTTTCAGCTGCCTAATTTACATTACTTTTATATATGCCCGTTGCTAATTTAGATGATCTTCACCAATTATGGAGTCTCGACTAAACAAACACATCTCTTCTTTTGAGAGAAACACTCTCCCTCGCCCGGGTGACCTTTCGGGCTTCTCGACCGCCTCCCAAGCACGGTGCGTGTCCTCATGGGGCCCGCACACAACCTTTCCCTTTTCTTCCTTATTCCCTTCTTTCCCGAGCGGGCAAGATATTCTTCCCACTTTTTCCATCGCCATAGCCTAGATCTCACCGACGCTAGCTTCCCCCTCCTTGCATCTACCCCCTCCTCTTCAACCACCTTTGTTGCAAGTCACTGTCGCCCAACCCCTCGGTCTCTTCTGTGTCGGGCGCCATAAGGCAGGTGTCCGCCTGAGAACAAGCTAAGCAACATCAACCCCTGGTGACCTGCTGCAAGAGCCCATCGCAACATCGCCTATGTTGTGAACTGTTGTAACATCCCATAATATCGCGAGCCCGTGCTGTGGAGGGCACCATCATGCTACGAAATGGTGTTGCAGAGACAAATTGGTTGACAGAGGGTATATTGCGGTATCGACATGACTCATGTTTGCAAAGGTCTGCTCGCAAACCTCCGAGCGCAACATGGCTCATGTTGCGAACCCACGTCAGCTGGATGACGTGACCAGGATGGTTGTGTGGCGATGAACGACTCTGGAGGTGGCTGATCTGACCGGTGCGTCAGACAACCAATGCGTAGGAGTCGGCTAGTCGCCCTTTTTTTAGGGTGACTTAAGGAAAGCAATTGGCCACCATCTTTTGAAAGAATTGGATAACTAATTTATGTGATATCCCGTTACAAAAATCATGTAATATTCTCATGCAGCCGCAGTGGCCTCTGAGACCGAATTCCTTCTACGTCATATAGTTGACCTTCAGCAACCTTCTACATCATATAGTTGACCTTCGACAACCTTCGGCCATCAAACTAAGTCAATCCAACGACCTAGACTGCTTCAATGGCGAGCGTTCAACGTGTTTAACATGCAATTAATATCATACCAAATATTGCACTAATCACATAATAACACACAAATAATAGCATACCTAATATCTGTGTGCAATTAATATATTACCTAAATGTTCATGTTTTGTTTAAAATTTCAAAACAAATCAAAGATTAAGAAATGTTCCTATGTGCAAAATATGTTCTTTCAAAAATGCAAAATCGCAAAAAAGTTCCCATTTATCAAAAAATATAAAAAACAAAATCTATTCGAGTTTTTGAAAACAATTTGAAAATTTTGAAGGTTTGCACTTCAAAAATTGCATTTTTGAAGTTTCAAAAAATGTCTCAAAAATTTGTCATTGATGATAATTCTCAATGTTTCGCACTGCTTGTTAATTACCAAACCTCATCTACTCAAGTTGCTAGTCATGTGAGCTCTCACTAGCAGGAGGTATCGTGTTTAATCCCTTGTGCGCTCTCTTGTTTTTTTGTGAGTTTTCACTGTGCAAATTGCAAATGGGCCAGCTCAGTCAAGGGGACGCCCTCTGGGAAGCCGCGCCAGCTGCCGCAGCGAGCGACATACAGAACGAGAGGTCCTAACCGGCGCTCTCAGCGCCGGTTCCGCTTACTGGCGCCCGCAGGCGACGGTACTGGGCCGGCCCGGCAAATTTCAATAGATCGCAGGCCTCGTGGGCATCGCGAAAAAATCGGCAAAAAGGGTCTCCTCGTGGATCGAACATGTGCCCTCACAAACGCGTTTACGAAAAGGCTAACCACCTGACATAGGTACGTGCTAGTAATCAAGTACAGGGAGAATTGTTTAAGGACATTAATAGACGCGCAATTTATTAGTACACATCTACCATTCACTGTAGCATTTGATTTTTCAACTATTTGAAAACATTTCAAAAGAAAGTTCATGAATTACAAAAAAATCATTGATTTTGAATAAAAGTTCACGGTTTTGAGAAAAAGTTCATAGGATTTGAAAAAAGTTCATCAATTTTCAGAAATAGTTCACAAAAAATGAGAAAAAAGTTCACAAATTTAAAAAAAGTTCATCAATTTTCAGAAATAATTCAAAAAAATTGAGAAAAAAGTTCATGGATTTTAAAAAAGTTCATCAATTTTGAAAAAATTTCACCGATTTTGAAAAAGGTTCATCAGCTTTGAAAAAAGGTCACGCTTTTTCAAAAACAGTTCATCGAATTAGGAAAAAAGTTCATTAAATTCGGAAAAAGTTCATCGAAATTGAAAAAAGTTCATCCAATTTGAAAATGTTCATTGATTTTGAAAAAAGGTTTGTACAGTTGAAAAAACTTCATCGATTTTGAACAAGTTCATCGATGAAAAAAGTTCAGGAATTTTGAAAACTTAACAGAAAAAGAAAAGGAAAAAAGACAAAAGAATCCTGGCCAAAACAAATAAAATATGGTAAAAACACAACACAGTTTAGTTAAAGAAACGTAAAGGAAGACAATTAGCACCAAGGGGAGGCATGGTCAGTTGGATACCGCGCTGGTTCGATCTCAAAGAGGAAGCAAGTGCCAAGTTCGAGCCCCTGACCAGCTCGCTGTGTTTTGGGGAGTTTTTACAGAAAAGGAAACGTAACATGGGCCGGTCCAGCATGGAACTGTAGTGTGCGCCCATTTGCTGGAATCGAATAAACGGGCGCTGAAGGCGCCGTTTAGGAAATGCCGAACCTCCCCTCCGAGACCCCCTATACCCACGACCTAAGTGGTGGAAAGTGAGGAAATGCGAGGGCAAATGCACCTCGTGGGCCGGCCCATTAGCAGCTTGGTTCTTCCCTGGGAAAATGCTTGGGCGTCCCTCGGAGGGCAATGAAGCTTCTCACCATGGATCTTCATCAAGAATCAATTCATGTAGCCTCATATTGTCTATAAATAATCACCATAGACCCGCTTCAAGTCATTACACTACTATCCTTCGCGAGATTGATCACCGTTGTTGCTCTTTCTGGGAGGTGTCTTTTGGCCATGAAAGACGAGATAACAATGGAGAGGTTCATGCTCTCATAAAATCTTCTTAACCATCGGGCACCATGTTTGGCTAGCGGCTTTACCTGACATTATTTGTATTCCTATGAATTTTATCGATGAATAAAGCCTGATGGTTCTTCAGAAAAAAAGAAAAAACTTTATTAGTATACAAGTATGTATTAAACTGAATTGGAACCAATATTGTACGTATGTATTAGGGCATCTCCAAAGAAGACACAGAAAGCTTATGTATATGTTCAAATTGGGGTGTCAGGATCACTTTTATCAACTTTCGTTATCCTATTGGGACCACTATCGGTGCGTGGAGCCCTTTGGATGCCCGTTTCCTTGCAAGCTAGAAGTAACTCGGGGGAGCTATGCCCACTTGCATGGTCCCCCTCTCTTCCCTCTCCTCTCAACTGAACACCACACACAATATCCAACCAAAAGCAACCATATGCATGGCCCCTCTCTCCTATCTCTCCTTCCAACCAGACAAATGAGGATTAATTTGTGAATAAGCATTGGATGGCTGCCTCACGTGTCATGTTTGCGAACCACGTCCGGACAAGAAAAAGGACATTTGCGGTGTCCGTTTAGGGGCCAGCATTGGAGATGCCCTTAGTGCACAACATTAAAAAATTGATGTATATAAGTCATAGTTTTGAAAAATGTTCGTGAATTCAAAAACAGTTTGTGGATTCTAAAAATATTCGTGAATTCAAAAAATACTCGCTATTTTTTTTTAAGATTTAATGGATTAAAAACAAAAAATTTAAAATGTTTTTGATTTCAAAACAATATGCACTGATTTGTTTGTGAATTTAAAAATGTTCGTGTTTTTACATTTTTGTCATTTAAAAAATGTTCACAAATATGAAAGATGCTCATGATTTCAAAAAAAATCGTGAATACCAAAATGTTCAAGAATTGAAAAAAATGCCATGGTTTCAAAAGTTTTAACAAATTCAAAAATGATCACGAATTTGAAAAATATTCAGAATATCAGTAAAATTTTTCAGTTAAAAAATATGCCTATGAATTCAAAAAATGTCTATGATTTCGAAAAAATCATGAATAAAAATGCTCAAAAATTAAAAACCCATTAACTGGAAAATGCTATGAGTTCCAAAAATGTTCACGAATTTTAAAAATATATTCACAGATTCAAAAAGTAATTTTTTAATGGTGATTTTAAGTTTTGTGAATTTAAAAATATGGGACACATTTTAAATAAGAAAGTTAAAAGGAAAAGGTATATGCGGCGGCACCGAGCCCGATCACATGCCAAGAGTGCAAATACGGTAAATTTCACTATGTCTCTCCTCATAGTCTACTATCGACACAACTATGAGAAGGGCACACACCTTGTCATCCTCATAGTCTCCCGTCGACACAACCATGAGAAGCAATGGCAGAGCTACAGGCAGGCCGGATGGGCCATGGCCCGCCCAACATTTTGTAATTTGTACACAACTTTTTTTTACTGTTGGACCTTAGAACACCAGCCATAGGCTATTTCTTCCATTTTGGCCCGCCCAGCCCGCCCAGAGTTGGGCTTCAAGCTCCGCCACTGATGAGAAGGGCACATACATTGCCATCGTACGTGCAACAGGCATACACAGTGTGAGACCCGTAAATGAATGGAGGATGTGTACACATCCCCAAAAGAAATTCAACCTAATTCAAGTATCATACACTATTTGACAAAAGGAAACATAAATAATCCAATCATAAAATAGAACAAGATAAGCATCGTCAGTTGAGGACTCACAATATAAGCATGAATCACCAATGACATCACTTTGTACATAGACATGAATTATGAAGGACTTCAGCTATACCCTAATGACGTGAACGAGATGTTAACCTGATGTTAGTGGTGAACCAGTTATTGAATGCTTCAATTGTATATAAAGTAGTAAAGTACCGGTCGAGCTTCAATACAGGAGCTCGCCGATGACAATGAGGTGGGCGGAGGCTTGAACTGGCCGAGACTCGAGCGGGCAATGTGTCACATAGTCAAGGGGAACGAGAAAGTAGTAGTGTGTCCTAGGAGGAGATTACACGTGAGGTGCGGTGCGGAAACAGACGAATAATACCAGATGGTGAGGGGAGGGGAGTTGTGATGGAGGGGCGGTGACGAGAGGAGGGAAGCGCTGACGTCCTAGGAGCAGTGGGAGGAAGGTATGAATAGTTAGGTCGCTCTCTCTCACACAACGCACATGACAGGATAGGTGGAAGATGAGGTGGGTCATTGGGCTTAGTAATATGATGATTGTCATATGCTTCTCAAAAGTGGGCCAAGGCCCACCCTGCAGACCCTCTGGGTCCCTCATTTGACATACTAGACATACGTATGCACTCTCAATCTCATAATAACCATCTTCACCTAAGATGCATTTGGTTGTCTGCACCTATTTTGTTTGCATTTCATACTTGTCTCAGGTGGGTCTGATTGAGCAAATGCAGGGTAAAAACGACCATCTGCATATTGTTTGTTTGCCTTCATGTAGGCTGACTGCATTAGGGAAGCAATTTTTGCCTGGCGTTTGTTGCATGTATTGGCTGGGATGATGCAAGTGCCCGGTGTTTGGTTGCATACATGCAACATGATTAAGAGTTACGAGATACACAAGACACACAAAGTACAATAGAGTTTCTTGGTAGTGTGCTGACGATGGTGACGTTAGTGTAGTAGGCCGCAGACCAGGTGGCCGAGAGGAACGCCGCCGCCGCCGACGCCAGCATGACATGGTGTCCATCCGGTAAGGCTGACGATGATAAGTGAGAATAGAAAGAAGCCACTTTGAATTTTACCTAAACCATAAACCATCACATGACCACCTTAGTACAGTGTAATAGAAAGGTACACATATACTCGTCTACGACCGCAGAAACAAAAAATGTACAACATGAAAGTTGTGTGAAACATTGAGGTGGAGCTATTGGTAAAGGGGAAATTCAAATGGGCGACCATGTGCAGTGAATTTGATGAATTTCGGCCAAAATATCTCCAAACATGAACACGAAATTAAGCATTAGGGTCACCAAAACTACGATCCAATCGTCTAAATGGAACCACGACATCGATATGCATATTTTTCATGTAGACCTTATCTCGAATTGGAGCACAATTGTATAGATTAGAAATGAGTGAAGGAGATTAAGAAGTCTCCTTAAAACAGACCACACACATGCATTCCTACAACTAGATGATACCCCGCACGTTGTTGCCGAAATATTTTGCAACATATTTCAATGTGATTAATTGTATGAAACACGAATATTTAAAATAATAATATAAAAAGCTAACACTAAAAATACATATAATTTATTGTGCTTGATTACTATATAGTTGTAAAATGTTTATTAAATGTATATAGCATAATAGAATGAAAATTCTCATGTATGTTGCATGTTGAGATAGGTCTTTTTTTCCATGCATGTCATGATGAAGTGGTATGCTTGCATGTTGAGAGACATATAATAGTAGGGATAGGCCTTTTCTCATGCATATTGTGCGATGATGTGGCATGCTTGCATGTTGAGAGAAATAGTTAGTGGGGGCTAGCTATTTAGATATACAAGATATACTAGGAAGATGTGGATCTACTCATGTATAAACATTACCACAGAGAAAATACAACACGAAAGTCATGTAAAAAGTCGAGATGAAGTGACTGGTCAAAAGAAATTTCAAACCCTCGACCATGCGAGATGAATTTGACAAAATTCATCCAAAATATCTTTAAATATGAACATAAAATTGAGCATTTACAGTTGATGAAACCATGAACTGATCGTCTGAATGGAACCATAACATCGATGTACATCTTTTTCGTGTAGAATCATAGCATCGTTTGTGTAGACTAAAAGGTGAAAAAGATTAAGGGGAAATTAAAGTAGAACACGTGCAAACTCAGTGCACCGGTTGGCAGGAGCTCACTTGTAACTACACCACGAGAGCCACTCATGTGTGTTTTTTTGCATCACTCGAGTCTGACTCGCTAGAAACGGTCAAATCAAGTGTTTCCAACGGTACAACTACAGAGGTGCTTTAAAGTTCATGCTATGCACGCCAAACAGTGAATGCGGACGACAAAACGGGCCAAATTCTTTCCACACTAGTCTGGGATGTATGCGGCCTATCAAACACGTTCATACAGCTTTCATAGGATTCCACGGAAGACTCTACCTACCTCCTCAAATTTAAATTTCCCTGTCCCCCTCTCTCAAAGCCACCGTCCCTTCTATATATAAATATCACACTCACGTCACCCCTACACCATCCTCCCTATCATTGACTCGATCGTCGCCACCTACCTCCTATGTATAGATCTCACACCACTCACACCACACGCCTACCATCATCTTCCTTGCCTTTGGCTAGGTCACCTCCACCACCTCCTATATATAGATCTGACATACACCCCACCACCATCTTCCCCGCCCTTTGGCTAGCCCGCCGCCACCCACCTCGTCTATTGATCTCGCACACTCATGCAACCCCTACCACCATCTCTCTCCCACCTCTGGCAAGCGCACCGCCACCCACCTCTTGTATGCAGATCTCGCACACTCATGGCACCTCCTATCACAATGTCCCTTACATCTAGCTAAGTCGCCGCCACCCACCTTCTATATATAGATCTTACAAACTCACGCCGCCCCTGCCACCACCTTCCACACTTTTGGCTAGGTCGCCGCCTACCTTGGCCCCTGCCACCATCTTCCCCTCTTCCGGCTAGGTCGCCGCCACCCTTGGTGACATATCCCATACCCTTCATCCCCAAGCTAATGGCGTATCCGCATCATTGTCGCCTCCTTCGACTTGACTACCAGTCTTCAATCTAACTTCGCTCTCCTCCTTTTCTTCTAGATCTCGACAGATACCCCCAGTCCACCTCCATAAATCCTAACCACCAAGGCGATCCTTCTTCATGTCTCTACCGCCATCGGCGCTCCTACATAGACAACATGTTTGTATCACGACCCTAAGCCACACACCTAGCTTGAGCGCCGCCGCACAAGTATGGCGACAGAAACTATGCGGCTGCAAAATTCGCATGGATTTCAAGGAAAAGTAAGACAATTGTGCTCTAAAATGATTTTCATCCGTCCATTTTTCCGGGGGATTAAACGATTTGCCCCCCGCTTGTCTCAATGGCACCGGGGGGGGGGGGGGTGATCAAAGTGAAAAGTGAAGTGTGGGTTATGATCTAATTTCTCCCTTTTTCCTTGCTTTAAATTTTAGGCGTTAGTAATAATTTTTTTCGAGAAACAGGCGTCAGGTTTGGTTTTTTTTTTTTTTGAGGCAAATCAGGTTTGGTAAGAAAAGCTGGAGAATCTCCATGTGCGGCTGCACAAGGCCGAGAATGGCAACACGATAAGAACGGGGAAGAAACGCATCTCACGCGGTGGTTGTTTAGCGGACCGGCCCATAGCGCCGCGTGGACCGAGCCTTCGATGGGCCTATAGCTTCCAGTCCAGTGGCCACCCACCCGAGCGCAGTGATGAGAGGAGCTGGCCGGGACGCCTCTCGCGGGTCCGGTCCACAATTTTTTTCCGCATAAATCATCCTCCGTCACCGGCGGGGCGAGGGAGACGCGATCGGCGGGCGAGACGCCAGAGACAAACCCAACGGAGTTTCCCCCCCTGCCGCCGACCCCAAACCCTAGCCGCTCCTTCCAGCCCCAGCCGCTCCTACCGACCCCGGCCAGCCTCCGGAATTCTCCTGGTAATTTCCGTGCCCCAACCAGCGGTTTCCGTACCCTCCTGCGCGCAGCGCCGTGGTATTTTTCTGAATTTTGGGGTAATCGATCGAGTCCGGTCTCGGATCGAGGCGGGGGGCGGGCGAAATGTTGAAACCGTGCTCGGATTCACGGGATTTAGATAGATTTTCGAGGGAGATACGGGGTTTTGGGATGGAATTTTGGGGGATTTTTCTTTCCATGGTCATGGCGATTAGGGGGCTTGGTTGGGGAAAGGGAGGAAATGAATTTTTTTGGCCGCCTTTTGTTGGATGCGGTGCCCGGGGCTTTAGGGGCCCGGGCTCAAAGGCGCCTTTTGGCGAGGTTTGATTGGGTTTTTAGGGTTTGCTTGTTGGTTGGAGTCGATTCGATGGAGGGGAGGGCATGAAAAGATCAGATGTTTTGTTCTCTACATCTCCATGTACTGTATCTTCGTACAATTGTGTATATCTGCGCCGATTTCCTAGGAAAAGGGTGTTGGGTGGTGGGGGACGAGGCGGCCAATTTTTCCCCTTTTGTCCACAATCTACCCAACCTCTTTGCTGCTTAGAATTGCGTAGATTTGGCCAGACATGCATTTTCAGGAATAGTATTGCATTTCTTTATTTGTTCATTGATAAACAACTGAATTGTGACTGTATCTGATTCCAAAGTTTTGTTAACTTACATACAGGGTGTTCTGTTGGCTTTCCTCAAGCCTGTAGCTTCATCGCGGCAGCATGAGCTCTGCTGGTTCTGCAAGGGTTCCAAAGAGGAGACGGACTACCAAGACGTCGGAGGCTGCAGACCGGCAACTTCGGGAGCGACAGTTTCTGGACCTGAACTTGTTTCCAGCTGTTGAAGTAGCCAGTACTGGGGGTTCACTCTCCATTAATGAGCCTGTCTCACGCACGCAGCCCCCTCCTACGGCGGCTGCCCTGCTTTACGAGACCACACAGGTTGTGGTGTCATCTGCTGCTGCAGGGTCAAACATTGGCATGAATAGTTTCCCCATCAACGTGGAGGTGATTGATGATGATGTTGCGATTTATACCTCAGGGCCGCCCCCTCAAGTATGTTCCTTATGTTTGGTTCTAATCTATGTTTTGCATTGTTGCCAGTTTCAGTTGCATTATGATTGTTTGAGAAGGAGCATCAAGTATCTGATGATATTGTTTTTCACTTTCTGTTTCAGGCAAGACAACAGTCGTCCAGGACAGGACCTATCACTGTGATAATAGATGATGATTCTGAAACTACTGCTGGACCAGCAGGTATCCCACAAATCATCTGAACCATACTGTTTGTAGTTGGATATAAACATACATGTGTTTTTATATGAATCAGTTTCATACTTTTGTTCTAGTGTCGTGAAGCTTTTGTTTATGTCCTGTAGGATTTGCATGATAACATTGCAAGTCATCAGACTTTGACTGTTTAGCGTGCAAAATAGTGTCCGCTATCTATAGTAGGAATAAATGAAGTCTTGTGCTTGCTACGATGTACCATCATATCTGTGGACCTGGGGAGGCTATTTATCATATCAAATAAAATGGAGGTATTGGGACTTGCAATGTGCCATGTTTTCCTATGTGCTCTTTCTGAGTCCAAGATTCAACATATACAATATTTTTGTTTTAAGGGCTGGGTTTTGCACCCCTTTTTTTGTTGCTTCAGTGGGTTCATGTACCTTATAATTGCAGCTGTCACTAGACAGCTGTATATTTACTTGGTGGCCATTCTGCCATGCCCGTCGAAAGGAGAATATGGGTCTCCCACTTAATATCGATGTTGTTGTCATGATCTCATGGTTGATATTACTTTGGCCTCCTAGAGGTGAACGATCACCTCCGATAATGGACAGGTTAATATGGACATCACACTACAAAACAAACAAAGAAGCAATACAGTTAATATTATCATTAGAGCACAGTGGTATACAGGGAAAATAATAGTTTAGTAAAAACTATCTTGTTTTCGGGAAAAAATCAGACCCCGCTGAGATTACCAGGAGTCGTCATTTCCAGAGATGATTGAAGCAGGGGCTCAAATCTACGCTTCGACATTCCGAGTTCCTGCCCTTGCTACCGCAAGATTTGCCTGTTGTGTGTTGGGCATCGAAACTGCTTATAATATAGCTCTGAACTTGGGATGAGAAAAAATAATATTATATGAAGTTTTCCATGATGCTTGATGTATTTTCATTGCCTTACACGCCTTATCTGTAAGATTTAGTGTTTTATGGTTGCCATTTACATTAAAGCCGACTATAGCACAGATGGCAAGTATGAGCTCTGCTCTACATAGAGGAGGGAAGGTCAGGGGTTCGACTTCACCATGGATCCTTATTAGGGACGAAAACATCTTTTGGCTTGTACCCCTGCCTTTGTTCACTTCCTGAATTGACCGAACCAACTGTTCGTTCCATTTTGTTTGTTCGGCTGGTGGTTTGCTCTGTTTCTTAAGAACGGTCTGTAACAGCCTGTCTAAAAAAACTGAATCCTATTTCTTATGATTTAATATTTGCATATGTTTTACCATCTCTATTTTCTGTACGATCAAAAAAATTGTATGCTGCATGAAAGTTCTGTTAGCGTCAAGTCTCTTCCTTCAGATTTAGTCAGTTTTCTTTTTTTGTGTGGTATGGATTGTCAACTAGAAATGGATAGTGATGGTGGTCAGTCTCATAGTATGAGCCAATATTCTTGTATGAAGTTTCCCATATTCAGATATAGAAATATCCTGTGTCAGTACTTTATGTTGTAGACAGATCTATATTTTCTTTATTTTTTTCCTAGTTTGCCTTCTTGACCGTCTTCAAATCTATTAACAGTGTCTCTGCTGCTTTTGTTCCAGGGGAAGCTCTTGATGAGCATGTGAACACTCTGCTGTCTCTGGGAATGAACCCGAGGCACAATCCCTCGAGAGCACAACCCAACACCGACCTTGTAATAAACATAGTAGACACACCTGAGACCAACAACATACCGGTAAGAACTTGTACACTGTACTTCATCAACACCGTGTTAGATTAGCACCATACATCAGTTTTCTAAAGCTTTGCTTAAACACCGCAGCCCAAGGTGGTGCAGGCTGTCCCTGAACCTGTGAAGGAGATCCCAAAGGAAACAAAGTTCAGCTGTCCAGTCTGCATGAATGAGCTGGTCAATGCATCATCGACCATCTGTGGCCACATCTTCTGCCAGAAGTGCATCAAGGCCTCCATCCAGGCTCAAAAGAAGTGCCCTACCTGCCGGAGGAAGCTGACCATGAGCAACTTCCACCGGGTCTACCTCCCGACGGCAGATAATTAAACCTATCCGCCATTCTTGGAGCATTAGAGCCGTGGCAGCTGTGACCCTTTTTTGGCACCGGCATTGTGGTGATTGTATCTGAGCTATTCTTCACAGGGTCATCATGAACATTCAGTTTTTTCCCCAACAATTTAACAAGTGCTCGAGACGTGATTACCAATCTGCATACCTGGTGGTAGTGGACACTGTTAGTAGTCTTTCCTTGTGGGAAAGTGGAAACCTGTGCTTGGTACTGTGAGATTAATGCTTGAAAATATTTGATATGTTTCCTGCGTGTTTAGTTTTTTTAGTGTTTCCTGCTTGTTTAGGTATATTATTTTTTCTGTGCAACTCTAGAAAATGTTTGGGCTCGTTGTCACCTAAATTCAGACCCATTGGGCCTGTATCCTGTCACACCAACACATAATTGTTGCTGGGCTCATCCCTCAAAAAAAGAAAAAGTTGTTGCTGGGCTCGAAACTCAAAGTTTTGTCGTCATTAGAGGATGCCTGACCAGTATCATACCAATTTAGGCCCTATTAGGCTAGTCATAGTGGGAGTAACTTAGCTAGAAACATAGCGCACTTCAAGAAAATTTTACTTACGTGGCGAATAGTTAATGAGAAGTGGTAACATAATATGTTACTATAACATAGCGGTTTCCTAGATAAAATGAGTTTACAAGTTAATAAATAAAGTCATCTATAACACTACTAGTATGTTACTTTGCACTATGAGGATAGTAACTTGGACTAATGTCATACGCATGATACTAGTATAAGTTACTCCTCACTATAACCAGCCTTAGGAACGCATGAATGTTAGGAAAAATAAGAATAGGAAGAAACACTCGGAATAAGAATAGTTATAAAAAGGTAAATTTATCTAAAAAAAAGAATAGTTAGAGCAACTCTAACGGCCCGACTCAAACGGACGACGCTTTTGTCCGTTTTTTGTCCGTTTGGGTCGGCCCGACGGACACAGTCTGTGTTTGGGTCGTCGCGAGCGCCCAACGCTGGTCCGATCCATTTTGTTGGCGCACCAAGAAAAAGTTTTGCAAGCATTTTAAAAATAAATACATGCATTTAATTAAACATAAAAGCCAGCCACGAAGGCCGGCGAAAGTCAACATTACATTAATTAACATAAAAACACTAAAAACTAGACGACGCGCTGTTCTAGGCGTCCTCGTCGACGGCGGCGTCTGCATCGGGGCTGGTGAGGTTGATCAGCGTTGACGCAGGGCCGACCCAGGGGAACGCCGTGTTCCAGAGGGCGGCAATGTCGGGCTGCGCCGCCGCTGCCTGGGCCTGGCGCGCCTCCTCTTCGGCCTCGCGCTCGAGCATCTGCGGGCGCTCGCCCTCCCGGCGCTCCTCGGCCAGCCGAACGCGGCGCCAGTGGTCGAGGTAGGCCGCCTCCTGCTTCTTCGTCACCCCGAGCCAGATTGGCGGAGCGCTGACCCACTCGCGCACTACTCCGGTCCCGGAGTAGCGCTCGAGGTAGGCCGGCTCCTCCGGCTCGGCTTTGGGCGGGGACGGCGTGGTCACCGGCAGCGCGACGCAGTCGCCCGCCGCGAAGAGGGCCATGGCCTCCGCCATGGCAGCCCGGAAAGCCGCCTCGTCCGCCTCCCTCCACCGCTCCTCCTCCTCGCTCTCCTTAATGGCTGCCTGGTAGGCGGTCTCGGCCTCCTGGTCCTCGTCGTGGACGACAAGCGGGGGCGGCGGCAGGCTGCGGTCGACGCCGCGTCGCCTCGCCTCCTCGTGCTCGAAGGCGAACCATCGAGCCTAGTTGGAAGTCGACGGCGTAGTGCGGTTCGGCGCGCTGCTCCGGCGTCAGCAACGCCCGCCGGCGCCGCCGGCACTGGGATCCTCTCTGGATCCAAATGCCAGTCATGCGGCAGCGTCGCGTAGGGGTACGGCAAAGGCACGCGGTGGTGCCAGTGCCACTCGGCCTGGTGCAACGGCACATTGATGTGCTGCCTCTGCCGGGGAGCGCGCGGCGACGCGGGGAGGGCGGGGAGGGAGGGGGAATGGCTGAAGGAAATATGCCCTAGAGGCAATAATAAAGTTATTATTTATTTCCTTATACCATGATAAATGTTTATTATTCATGCTAGAATTGTATTAATCGGAAACATAATACATGTGTGAATACATAGACAAACAGATTGTCACTAGTATGCCTCTACTTGACTAGCTCGTTGATGAAAGATGGTTATGTTTCCTAACCATAGACATGAGTTGTCATTTGATTAACGAGGTCACATCATTAGGAGAATGATTAGATTGACATGACCCATTCCATTAGCTTAGCACCCGATTGTTTAGTATGTTGCTATTGCTTTCTTCATGACTTATACATGTTCCTATGACTATGAGATTATGCAACTCCCGTTTACTGGAAGAACTCTTTGTGTGCTACCAAACGTCACAACGTAACTGGGTGATTATAAAGGTGCTCTACAGGTGTCTCCAAAGGTACTTGTTGGGTTGGCGTATTTCGAGATTAGGATTTGTCACTCCGATTGTCGGAGAGGTATCTCTGGGCCCTCTCGGTAATGCACATCACTTAAGCCTTGCAAGTATTGCAACTAATGAGTTAGTTGCGGGATGATGTATTACAGAACGAGTAAAGAGACTTTCCGGTAACAAGATTGAACTAGGTATTGAGATACCGACGATCGAATCTTGGGCAAGTAACATACCGATGACAAAGGGAACAACGTATGTTGTTATGCGGTTTGACCGATAAAGATCTTCGTAGAATATGTGGGAGCCAATATGAGCATCCAGGTTCCGCTATTGGTTATTGACTAGAGACGTGTCTCGGTCATGTCTACATAGTTCTCGAACCCGTAGGGTCCGCACGCTTAATGTTTCGATGACAGTTATATTATGAGTTTACATGTTTTGATGTACCGAAGGTTGTTCGGAGTCCCGGATGTGATCACGGACATGACGAGGAGTCTCGAAATGATCGAGACATGAAGATTGATATATTGGAAGCCTATGTTTGGATATCAGAAGTGTTCCGGGTGAAATCAGGATTTTACCGGAGTACCGGGAGGTTAAAGGAACTCCCCGGTGACTTAATAGGCCTTAGTGGGCCTAGGTGGAAGAGAGGAGAGACGACTAGGGCTGGGCCGCGCGCCCCTCCCCCCAGTCCGAATAGGACAAGGAGAGGGGGGCGGCGCCCCTCCTTCCTTCTTCTCCTCCACTCTTTCCCCCTCCCAAGTCCTTATCCAACTAGGAAAGGGGGGGGGGAGTCCTACTCCCGGTGGGAGTAGGACTCCTCCTGGCGCGCCTCCTCCCTGGCCGGCCGCACCCCCCTTTGCTCCTTTATATACGGGGGCAGGGGGCACCCCGTAGACACAACAATTGATCGTTTGATCTTTTAGCCGTGTGCGGTGCCCCCCTCCATCATAGTCCACCTTGATATTACATTATTATTGTAGCGGTGCTTAGGCGAAGCCCTGCGTCGGTAGAACATCAATATCGTCACCACGCTGTCGTGCTGACGAAACTCTCCCTCAACACTCGGCTGGATCGGAGTTCGAGGGACGTCATCGGGCTGAACGTGTGCTGAACTCGGAGGTGCCGTACGTTCGGTACTTGATCGGTCGGATCGTGACGACGTATGACTACATTAACCGCGTTGTGCTAACGCTTCCGCTTTTGGTCTACGAGGGTATGTGGACAACACTCTCCCCTCTCATTGCTATGCATCACCATGATCTTGCGTGTGCGTAGGAATTTTTTTGACATTACTACGTTTCCCAACAGTGGCATCCGAGCCAGGTTTTATGCGTAGATGTCATATGCATGAGTAGATCACAAGTGAGTTGTGGGCGATATAAGTCATACTGCTTACCAGCATGTCATACTTTGGTTCAGCGGTATTGTTGGATGAAGCGGCCCGAACCGACATTACGCGTACGCTTACGCGAGACTGGTTCTACCGACGTCCTTTGCACACATGTGGCTAGCGGGTGTCAGTTTCTCCAACTTTAGTTGAACCGAGTGTGGCTATGCCCGGTCCTTGCGAAGGTTAAAACATCACCAACTTGACAAACTATTGTTGTGGTTTTGATGCGTAGGTAAGAACGGTTCTTGCTAAGCCCATAGCAGCCACGTAAAACTTGCAACAACAAAGTAGAGGATGTCTAACTTGTTTTTGCAGGGCATGTTGTGATGTGATATGGTCAAGACATGATGCTAAATTTTATTGTATGAGATGATCATGTTTTGTAACCGAGTTATCGGCAACTGGCAGGAGCCATATGGTTGTCGCTTTATTGTATGCAATGCAATCGCCCTGTAATGCTTTACTTTATCACTAAGCGGTAGCGATAGTCGTAGAAGCATAAGATTGGCGAGACGACAACGATGCTACGATGGAGATCAAGGTGTCGAGCCGGTGATGATGGTGATCATGACGGTGCTTCGGAGATGGAGATCACAAGCACAAGATGATGATGGCCATATCATATCACTTATATTGATTGCATGTGATATTTATCTTTTATGCATCTTATCTTGCTTTGATTGATGGTAGCATTATAAGATGATCTCTCACTAAATTTCAAGATAAAAAGTGTTCTCCCTGAGTATGCACCGTTGCCAAAGTTCGTCGTGCCCAGACACCACGTGATGATCGGGTGTGATAAGCTCTACGTCCATCTACAACGGGTGCAAGCTAGTTTTGCACACGCAGAATACTCAGGTTAAACTTGACGAGCCTAGCATATGCAGATATGGCCTCGGAACACTGAGACCGAAAGGTCGAGCGTGAATCATATAGTAGATATGATCAACATAGTGATGTTCACCATTGAAAACTACTCCATTTCACGTGATGATCGGTTATGGTTTAGTTGATTGGATCACGTGATCACTTAGAAGATTAGAGGGATGTCTTTCTAAGTGGGAGTTCTTAAGTAATATGATTAATTGAACTTAAATTTATCATGAACTTAGTACCTGATAGTATCTTGCTTGTCTATGTTTGATTGTAGATAGATGGACAGCGCTGTTGCTCCATTGAATTTTAATGCGTTCCTTGAGAAAGCAAAGTTGAAAGATGATGGTAGCAATTACACGGACTGGGTCCGTAACTTGAGGATTATCCTCATTGTTGCACAGAAGAGTTATGTCCTGAAAGCACCGCTGGGTGTACCACCTGCGCCAGCAACTGCAGACATTGTGAATGCCTGGCAGTCGCGTGTTGATGACTACTCGATAGTTTAGTGTGCCATGCTTTACATCTTAGAACCGGGACTTCAACGACGTTTTGAACGTCATGGAGCATATGAGATGTTCCAGGAGTTGAAGTTAATATTTCAAGCAAATGCCCGGATTGATAGATATGAAGTCTCCAATAAGTTCTATAGCTGCAAGATGGAGGAGAATAGTTCTGTCAGTGAACATATACTCAGAATGTCTGGGTACCATAATCACTTGACTCAGCTGGGAGTTAATCTTCCAGTTGATAGTGTCATTGACAGAGTTCTACAATCACTTCCACCAAGCTACAAGAGCTTCGTGATGAACTATAATATGCAAGGGATAGATAAGACAATTCCCGAGCTCTTCGCAATGCTAAAGGCAGCAGAGGTAGAAATCAAGAAGGAGCATCAAGTGTTGATGGTCAGTAAGACCACCATTTTCAAGAAGGGCAAAGGGAAGAAGAAGGGGAACTTCAAGAAGAATAGCAAGCAAGTTGCTGCTCAGGAGAAGAAACCCAAGTCTGGACCTAAGCCTGAAACTGAGTGCTTCTACTGCTAGCAGACTGGTCACTAGAAGCGGAACTGCCCCAAGTATTTGGCGGATAAGAAGGATGGCAAGGTGAACAAAGGTATATGTGATATACATGTTATTGATGTGTACCTTACTAGAGCTCGCAGTAGCACCTGGGTATTTCATACTGGTTCTGTTGCTAATATTTGCAACTCGAAATAGGGACTATGGATTAAGCGAACACTGGCAAAGAACGAGGTGACAATGCGCGTAGGAAATGGTTCCAAAGTCTATGTGATCGCGGTCGGCATGCTACCTCTACATCTACCTTCGGGATTAGTATTAGACCTAAATAATTGTTATTTGGTGCCAGCGTTGAGCATGAACATTATATCTGGATCTTGTTTGATGCGAGCCGGTTATTCATTTAAATCAAAGAATAATGGTTGTTCTATTTATATGAGTAATATCTTTTATGGTCATGCACCCTTGAAGAGTGGTCTATTTTTGATGAATCTCGATAGTAGTGATACACATATTCATAATGTTAAAGCCAAAAGATGCAGAGTTGATAATGATAGTGCAACTTATTTGTGGCACTGCCGTTTAGGTCATATCGGTGTAAAGCGCATGAAGAAACTCCATACTGATGGACTTTTGGAACCACTTGATTATCAATCACTTGGTACTTGCGAACCGTGCCTCATGGACAAGATGACTAAAATGCCGTTCTCCGGAACTATGGAGAGAGCAACAGATTTGTTGGAAATCATACATACAGATGTATGTGGTCCGATGAACGTTGAGGCTCGTGGCGGATATCGTTATTTTCTCACCTTCACAGATGATTTAAGCAGATATGGATATATCTACTTAATGAAGCATAAGTCTGAAACATTTGAAAAGTTCAAAGAATTTCAGAGTGAAGTTGAAAATCATCGTAACAAGAAAATAAAGTTTCTACGATCTGATTGTGGAGGAGAATATTTGAGTTATGAGTTTGGTCTACATTTGAAACAATGCGGAATAGTTTCGCAACTCACGCCACCCGAAACACCATTGCGTAATGGTGTGTTCGAACGTCGTAATCGTACTTTACTAGATATGGTGCAATCTATGATGTCTCTTACAGATTTACCACTATCATTTTGGGGTTATGCTTTAGAGACGGCCGCATTCACATTAAATAGGGCACCATCGAAATCCGTTGAGACGACGCCTTATGAACTGTGGTTTGGCAAGAAACCAAAGTTGCCATTTCTGAAAGTTTGGGGCTGCGATGCTTATGTGAAAAAGCTTCAACCTGATAAGCTCGAACCCAAATCGGAGAAATGTGTCTTCATAGGATACCCAAAGGAGACTATTGGGTACACCTTCTATCACAGATCCGAAGGCAAGAAATTCGTTGCTAAGAATGGATCCTTTCTAGAGAAGGAGTTTCTCTCGAAAGAAGTGAGTGGGAGGAAAGTGGAACTTGATGAGGTAACTATACCTGCTCCTCTATTGGAAAGTAGTTCATCACAGAAACCGGTTTCTGTGACACCTACACCAATTAGTGAGGAAGTTAATGATGATGATCATGGAACTTCAGGTCAAGTTACTACTGAACCTCGTAGATCAACCATAGTAAGATCCGCACCAGAGTGGTACGGTAATCCTGTTCTGGAAGTCATGCTACTAGATCATGATGAACCTACGAACTATGAAGAAGCGATGGTGAGCCCAGATTCCGCAAAATGGCTTGAGGCCATGAAATCTGAGATGGGATCCATGTATGAGAACAAAGTGTGGACTTTGGTTGACTTGCCCGATGATCGGCAAGCAAATGAGAATAAATGGATCTTCAAGAAGAAGACTGACGCTGACGGTAATGTTATTGTTTACAAAGCTCGACTTGTTGCGAAAGGTTTTCGACAAGTTCAAGGGATTGACTACGATGAGACTTTCTCACCCGTAGCGATGCTTAAGTCTGTCCGAATCATGTTAGCAATTGCCGCATTTTATGATTATGGAATTTGGCAAATGGATGTCAAAACTGCATTCCTGAATGGATTTCTGGAAGAAGAGTTGTATATGATGCAACCGGAAGGTTTTCTCGATCCAAAGGGAGCTAACAAAGTGTGCAAGCTCCAGCAATCCATTTATGGACTGGTGCAAGCCTCTCGGAGTTGGAATAAATGCTTTGATAGTGTGATCAAAGAATTTGGTTTTGTACAGACTTTTGGAGAAGCCTGTATTTACAAAAAGGTGAGTAGGAGCTCTGTAGCATTTCTGATATTATATGTGGATGACATATTACTGATTGGAAATGATATAGAATTTCTGGATAGCATAAAGGGATACTTGAATAAGATTTTTTCAATGAAAGACCTCGGTGAAGCTGCTTATATATTGGGGATCAAGATCTATAGAGATAGATCAAGACGCTTAATTGGACTTTCACAAAGCACATACCTTGACAAAGTCTTGAAGAAGTTCAAAATGGATCAAGCAAAGAAAGGGTTCTTGCTTGTGTTACAAGGTGTGAAGTTGAGTAAGACTCAATGCCCGACCACTGCAAAAGATAGAGAGAAAATGAAAGATGTTCCCTATGCTTCAGCCATAGGCTCTATCATGTATGCAATGCTGTGTACCAGACCTGATGTGTGACTTGTTATAAGTCTAGCAGGGAGGTACCAAAGTAATCCAGGAGTGGATCACTGGACAACGGTCAAGAACATCCTGAAATACCTGAAAAGGACTAAGGATATGTTTCTCGTTTATGGAGGTGACAAAGAGCTCATCGTAAACGGTTACGTTGATGCAAGCTTTGACACTGATCCAGACGATTGTAAATCGCAAACCGGATACGTGTTTACATTGAACGGTGGAGCTGTCAGTTGGTGCAGTTCTAAACAAAAGCGTTGTGGCGGGATCTACATGTGAAGCGGAGTACATAGCTGCTTCGGAAGCAGCAAATGAAGGAGTCTGGATGAAGGAGTTCATATCCGATCTAGGTGTCATACCTAGTGCATCGGGTCCAATGAAAATCTTTTGTGACAATACTGGTGCAATTGCCTTGGCAAAGGAATCCAGATTTCACAAGAGAACCAAGCACATCAAGAGACGCTTCAATTCCATCCGGGATTTAGTCCAGGTGGGAGACATAGAAATTTGCAAGATACATACGGATCTGAATGTTGCAGACCCATTGACTAAGCCTCTTCCACGAGCAAAACATGATCAGCACCAAGGCTCCATGGGTGTTAGAATCATTACTGTTTAATCTAGATTATTGACTCTAGTGCAAGTGGGAGACTGAAGGAAATATGCCCTAGAGGCAATAATAAAGTTATTATTTATTTCCTTATATCATGATAAATGTTTATTATTCATGCTAGAATTGTATTAAACAGAAACATAATACATGTGTGAATACATAGACAAACAGATTGTCACTAGTATGCCTCTACTTGACTAGCTCATTGATCAAAGATGGTTATGTTTCCTACCATAGACATGAGTTGTCATTTGATTAACGAGGTCACATCATTAGGAGAATGGGGAGTTTTGTTTGCAATTATTTTGATTTAGTTTGCATAAAGCATGGGACTGGGCATCCCGGTGACCAGCCCTTTATCTCATGAATGAGGAGCGGAGTCCACTCCTCTTGAGAATAACCCGCCTAACATGGAAGATACAGACAGCCCTAGTTGATACATGAGCTATTCGAGCATACAAAATAGGATGATTATTTGAAGGTTTAGAGTTTGGCACATACAAATTTACTTGGAACGGCAGGTAGATACCGCATATAGGAAGGTATAGTGGACTCATGTGGAATAACTTTGTGGTTTAAGGAGTTTGGATGCACAAGCAGTGTTCCCGCTCAGTACAGGTGAAGGCTAGCAAAAGACTGGGAAGCGACCAACTAGAGAGCGACAACAGCCATGTACATGCATTAAAATTAATGAACATTGGATGCAAGCATGAGTAGGATATAATCCACCATGAACATAAATATCGTGAAGGCTATGTTGATTTGTTTCAACTACATGCGTGAACATGTGCCAAGTCAAGTCACTTAAATCATTCAGAGGAGGATACCACCCTATCATACCACATCATAACCATTTTAATAGCATGTTGGCACGCAAGGTAAATCATTTTAACTCATAGCTAATCAAGCATGGCACAAGCAACTATGATCTCTAATTGTCATTGCAAACATGTTTATTCATAACAAGCTGAATCAAGAACGATGAACTCATCATATTTACAAAAACAAAAGAGGTCGAGTTCATACCAGCTTTTCTCATCTCAGTCAGTCCATCATATATCATCATAATTGCCCTTCACTTGGACGACTGAATGATGTGAATAATAATAAGAGTGCACGTACATTGGACTAAGCTGGAATCTGCGAGCATTCAATAAACAGGAGAAGACGAGGCAATATGGGCTCTTTTGTCAGATAAACAATAATGCATATAAGAGCCACTTCAACAATTTAATCAAGGTCTTCTCCTACTGACCCCCAAAGAAAAGAAAAGAAATAAAACTATTTACACGGGAAAGCTCCCAACAAGCAAAAGAAGAACATGAAATATTTTTGGGTTTTCTTTTTAATTACTACTACAACATGGAAAGTAAATTAATTAAAAGCTACAACTAATTTTTTTGGTTTTTTCTTAAGGTTCATCAAACACACAAGAAGAAAGCATAAAAGAAAATAAACTAGCATGGATGATACAATGAAAAAGTATGAGCACCGACATCTAGCAATGAGTGTGTGTGAACATAAATGTAATGTCGGTGGGAAATACGTACTCCCCCACGCTTAGACTTTTGGCCTAAGTTGGTCTATGGCCACGGCTGGCCTGGCTGATATCCATAATAATAGTTGGGGTCGTACTGAGATGCAGCGGCTATCGCCTCCTGAGCTGCAGCGGGGCGACGAGCGGCGTCCGCTCTCCTCTCGTACTCATCTGCCTCCTCTCTGGTAATACTGTATCCTCCTCTTGCCTGATAATCAAAGAAAGCAGGAGCAGGGAGAGTAATATGGACAGCACGACATCTGTCAAAGATTAGTCGGTACTGGAGAGGTGATTCGTTCCTCTCGACAAAATGGTGGGAAACCATAGAATCAAAATCTAAATAAGCAGGAGGCAACTCCATGTCTCCTTCACGAATGTCTATCTCAAGAAATTTAGCTAAGCGGGTTGCATAAATTCCTCCAAAGAAATCTCCATTATGTCTATTATGATGCAACCTATGAGATACAATGGCTTCCATATGATAAGATTGGTCTCCTGACACAGCACTCCTGAGAATGCTAAGGTCGGGGACACACATGTGACATGCTTCATCCTTAGCATTTATGCACCTACCTATGAAGAGAGCAAAATAATGTATAGCAGGAAAGTGAATGCTCCCTATGGTAGCTTGTGTTATATCTCTGGATTCCCCTACAATTATACTAGCAAGAAAGTTTCTAAATTCAGATTTAGGGGGATCCCTAACACCACCCCATTGTGGAAGTTTGCAAGCAAGAGTGAAATCCTCTAGGTCCATGGTATAAGATTTATCATAAAGATCAAACATGACTGAAGGAGAATTACGTGAAGATGAATACTCAAACCTCCTCACAAAAGAGCTTGTGAGCTCATGATACTGGGGGCATTTGTCTGCCTCAAAGTCCTCAAGATCGGCATTACGCAAATATGCATTAAATTCTTCTTTGATTCCCGCTTGATCCATAAAATTTTCAGAAGGCCACTCACAAGGACGCACTGGAGAGTCTCTTGGTGGCTCTTCGTCAGCATCACGCATTGCAAGCCTGGGTCCTTGCTTCTTTGAAGAACCACCTTGGGACATTTTCCTAAACATATTTCTTCCTCTGAAAAATTCTGAAATTTTTTAGTAACTTCAAAATAAAAGTAAACCAAACTCAATAATATTGATAGCAACTACTCCTACAAGTGCCTAGGGCCTATATCATGCACCAAAACTACTTTTGACCATATAAATTTGACATGCAAGCTCAAGAATAGGGTCACCTAAGCAACACAAATTTGCAATGAATAGAGCACTAGAACAAAAACTAATTGGACTAATGGAGGAGTCACATACCAAGGAACAATCTCCCCAAGCAGTTTTGTGAGAGGTGCTTTGAGCAAGGAGATCGAAAATGGTAGCAAAATGAGCTTGGACTCGGGTTTGAGTTGGTTTTTCGTGTTTGGGGGAGGAAGATGAAGTGTGTGGCTGGAAGAATAAGTGGAGGAGGGCCACCATGGGCCCACGAGGTAGGGGGGCGCGCCCTCCACCCTCGTGGCAAGGTGGTTGGCCCCCCTGGTGTGTTCTTTATTCCATAAATCCTCAATATTCTATAAAAAAATCATATTTAATTTTCAGGGCATTTGGAGAACTTTTATTTTTGAGGTATTTTTATATTGCACGGTGTCGGTGTACTAGAGTAGGGGTACCCTAGTATCCCGAACTCGTGCACGGGCAGTTGCAGCACCCCGCGGCAAGGCTTGCCGGGCGACCGCCAAGACCCTCCGTGGTTCCCTTGAAGACCATTCAAGAACAAAGTACACAAACCAAGGCCCCGGCAAGAGGAGCTTGCCGGGAGGGCCAACCAAGGCCCCGGCAAGAGGATCTTGCCGGGAAGAGACAAGACCCCGGCAAGAGGAGCTTGCCGGGAAGGCCACTCAAGGCATACCAAGAAAGCTTGCCGCGACGCACCCTGCGTCCCGACAAGATCCGGCGAGCGACAAGCTTCCGGACGCGACAAGACGACAGCCGCAGCAAGGAGCTTGCCGCGGGGAACCCCCACTTCGTGCCCATGCTCCAGCACACCTGCTAACGTGTCGCTCTAGGACTCTTCCAAGCACACGTGGCAGGAGGCTGTGCAGCTAGGGGTACGTGGTGGCAAGCGGAGATGAAGAGAAGCCCATCGTGGCAAACGGTGGCGCTCCTAACGGTCACCTTTTGCACTGTTTAGGAGACTCAGACAGGCATTTAATGCCCTTGTCCCCTGCCGTCAGAGTTAGGTAGGGTGCACTGTATCCACAGTAGCGGTAGCTGCACCTACCGCATCCTTTTCCATATTTACCCTTCTAGCCTACGTTGCCACCTGTCGGTGACCCCTTGAAAGTATAAAAGGAGGCCCAGGCGCAACGTAGAGAGGGTTCGTCCAGTTCGGCTTATTGGAGACACCAGAGATGCTCCCACGCTCAGTCTGGTAGCGTCGATCGCTCCTGAGCGAAGATTCAATACGCACAAACAAGCAGCAGTAGGGTTTTACGCATCCGTGCGGCCCGAAGCTGGGTAAAACCGCCCGCGTGTACTACCTCGATCCGCTCTTTGTTCAACCTCCGCCCTCACCGAACCGAAAGGGGCTCGGTCCGCCGATCCCCATAGGTGTTCGTGGATCAGTTTCCCCGACATCTTTGGCGCGCCAGGTAGGGGGATGCTTCGGCGGCAGCTGTTCCGTCCACGTCAAGGCTCAGCTGTTCTTCATCGTCATGGCTCCTAAGAAGCGGCGAGCAAAAGAACGGCGCCAGTGCGGCAACAGGAAAGCTAAGTCGTGCGAAACTTTAGATATTTCCTTTCTATATAAAGTTACCCGCCTCGGAGATCTTGTTCTTTGTACGGAAAACCTGTGCGCGGAGGAATCAACTCGTAGCTAGTTGCGCCCTTACTTTGTTTCAAGTCCGCTCAACAACTTAAGTGAGCTGCTAGCGCCCTTACTTTGCTTCGAGTCCGCTCAGCAACTTAAGTGAGCTGCTAGCGCCCTTACTTTGTTTCGAGCCCGCTCAACAACTTAAGTGAGCTGCAACTAGTTGCGACAAGGTTGCTTGTCGGTAGCGACCCCGCCAGCAGGCTGCTGAAGTTCCGCACTCGGCGCTCGCGGCAAGGGTGCCTGCACCGACAAGTTTCCCTAGAAAGCGTAGGGTGGACGTACAAAGAGAGGTTGAACAGGAAGATAGCATGCACTATTTATTTGAGATTTCTGCATAGACCTGTATGCCAAGGAGCCTTCTCGGGGCTAGTTGCGCTCCATGTTGCCTCGAGTCCGCTCGGCAATTTGTGCGGTTGCGCTAGAACCAAGAAGGTAAACCTTTCCGGGAGGCGATGTTCCCGAATAGCCGCTAAGGGCCCGTTCCCTCAAGCGCTGCTGGCTGGATCATACGCACCGGAAAGCATTCCAGCAGGCATAGGGAATATGTAGCAGAAGTCAAAATTCGCAAGCGAGTTAAGTGCACCTCAGATGCTAATCACTTGTCATGTTTGAACGCAGTTATGGCCCGGGGGCTGGCAACGCCCTTAGGACCAATCTTTTTGGTGTCAAGAACAACGAAGTTCTTCGCCATAAGGCTTTCCGGCAACGATCTTGCCGGGAGCCGGTGTCAAGAACGACGAAGTTCTTCGCCATAAGCCTTTCCGGCAACGATCTTGCCGGGAGCCGGTGTCAAGAACGACGAAGTTCTTCGCCATAAGCCTTTCCGGCAACGATCTTGCCGGGAGCCGGTGTCAAGAACGACGAAGTTCTTCGCCATAAGCCTTTCCGGCAACGATCTTGCCGGGAGCCAGTGTCAAGAACGACGAAGTTCTTCGCCATAAGCCTTTCCGGCAACGATCTTGCCGGGAGCCAGTGTCAAGAACGACGAAGTTCTTCGCCATAAGCCTTTCCGGCAACGATCTTGCCGGGAGCCGGTGTCAAGAACGATGAAGTTCTTCGCCATAAGCCTTTCCGGCAATGATCTTGCCGGGAGCTGGTGTCAAGAACGACGACGTTCTTCGCCATAAGCCTTCCTGGCAACAAGCTTGCCGGAAGCCGGCATCGAGAACGTCAAAGTTCTCTGCCGAAGATAAAAGCCTTCCTGGCAACAAGCTTGTCGGAAGCCGGCATCGAGAACGTCAAAGTTCTCTGCCGAAGATAAAAGCCTTCCTGGCAACGAGCTTGCCGGAAGCCGGCATCGAGAATGTCAAAGTTCTCTGCCGAAGATAAAAGCCTTCCTGGCAACAAGCTTGCCGGAAGCCGGCATCGAGAACGTCAAAGTTCTCTGCCGAAGATAAAAGCCTTCCTGGCAACAAGCTTGCCGGAAGCCGGCATCGAGAACGTCAAAGTTCTCTGCCAAAGATAAAAGCCTTCCTGGCAACAAGCTTGTCGGAAGCCGGCGTCGAGAACGTCAAAGTTCTCTGCTGAAGATAAAAGGCTTCCCGGCAAGCCAGTATCGCTGGGGGCTGCGAGCGCCAAGAATCGTCCACGGCAAACCAGAGTTGCCGGGGGCTGCAATATCAGATAAGTCTTTTATCCCTCATCATGCATCCTCTTATGGACTGGGGAATGCGAAACTACGTTTTTTCCCGAAAACTGCCATGCTCCCTCAACTCTAGGCCCTGGGGCTCGTTCTCAGGGCCAAGTTTGGTCGTAGTCGCGGCAGCAAAGGGATGAAACAAGGAGACCGCACCCACCTCGTTCCTGCCTCCGTCAAAAGCGTGAGAAAGGTTGAGCGACGTGGGAAGGCGGCAGGGCCTGTTGCCGGGAGATGAAATGTCTGTCCGAGGGATACCAAGGATTTGCTCCTTGGCGTGGGTTTAGCCCGCGAGACAAATAACCCGGCAAGCATCCCCTTTTCATTAAAAAACATCCCACTCAGGTACAGTCCATAGAGGATGAAAAACATGAAAGAGAGGATTACAAGTTTTAGATACAGCTAAGGCCCGAAGGCTTACAAATTAAAAAGATAAGATGCCCGTAATCCCTTTTCTGTCCCTCTCTTCAAGAGACATGTCAAGGAGGCGAAAAGGGCAAAAGGAGTGCCTAGGCGAGCTACGGGTGCCAAAAGACACCAAGGGAACATCCCGGGGGTCGTCCGAAGGCTCGACGGCGACGGCGGCGCTGGAAGCGGGGCTCGAAGACGGGGCGGCAGGACGTCAGCACGCTGTCGTGGGCACCACGCCCTCGTACTCCGACCTGACGGCCTTGCCGCCAGCCCTCTTCCCCTTCCGCAGCCTCCCTACGCCAGCCGCCCAAGGAGACGACCCCGGGGAGTTCAAGAAGCCGGCGACGCGGATGATGGGGTCGCCGGTGCCGCGCAAAGCGGCGCCCGACGCCTAGTCGGACCCGCCGCTCCGCCGCCCGCTACCCTCATCGTCGCCGTCGCTCCCCTCCTCGTCGCTCTCGCTCGAGGAGGAGCCTTCGCTGTCGGAGGAGCTGTCCACGCAGCACTTCGCCCGAGTGCCGAAGCACCCGAAGGCCTTGACGGAGAGGAGATCGCCCTCCATCAACTTAAAATGGAGGGTAAACCCCTCCGTCAAGCTGTGGATGCGGGCGAACGTCTTCCACCCTCGATCAAGATACATCACATTAGGGGCTGGGAATGCAACGCGGACTCGCGTGCCGCTGATCCCACAGCCCCTCATGTGCAGTCTCAGTGTCTCGGGCGGGTCCAACTCCATCGCGCGCGCAAACGGAGCTGGAAGCCGGAGGCGACAATGAGGCGCCCGGCGCAGCCTGACGAAGAACTCGCAAGGGTCGTCCCCTATATGGACCGCCGTGGGGGGAGGAGCCGCCGGCGGAGGTGAAGCTGACGCGCCGCCCCGTCCGCCTCTTCCCCGAGCGCCTCGACCTCGTCCTCGACCTCGTCCGCGACCTCGCCCCCTCCCTCTTCCCCTTATGGCTGGCTCTGCCACCACGGGCGCGGAAGAGGGAGAGATGCGTTGTCTGGCGGCGACCCTCGCCACCACCGATGAAGGGCCTGGGTTCCCTTTTTCCATGGCAGGTGAGAGAAAGGGGAGCAGAAGCTGAAGAAAGGAGAAGATGAGAGAGTGCGGGTTTTTGTGCTCCCCTCCCGCTCTTTATAAAGAAGCGAGGTGGGGGCTCGGCCGCCCCGCTCAGCGAATCAAGGCACGGGAAGAGCAGGAAGTCGGGGCCAACCCGCTGCCTTTACTCGCGACGGCCCAGTTTCCCACTTCCACCGTCCGTGACCCCAAGCGCATGGAAGCCGCGTGGCGGGAATGCAGAACCAAGGCGACAGATGAGGCGGCCTCGCTCCGCCCCGTGATCGCGGGGAGTGGGCGTCTCGAAAACCACGCACCGGCCCCGTCCAGTAAATGCACCACGCCCCCACGCCTACCTCCGTTCAGGGAGGAGGGCATGAACCGTCCTCATCATCATGGCCTGGCGCATGATTGAGGGGCTTAGCCCCGCGCACGCCGCCCGCGTCATCCACGACGTCGCGTTTGACGCGTGCCGTTCTGGGCGTGCGCAGTGGGAGCGGAGAGATATGCGGCGTGACCTAGGCCGCGCTTGCCCGTGCACTGTTTTGGGCCTGGCCCAACAGCGCTCGGCACCATGTATGGCCCAGGCCCGGGGGCTCCTGTCGGTGTACTAGAGTAGGGGTACCCTAGTATCCCGAACTCGTGCACGGGCAGTTGCAGCACCCCGTGGCAAGGCTTGCCGGGCGACCGCCAAGACCCTCCGTGGTTCCCTTGAAGACCATTCAAGAACAAAGTACACAAACCAAGGCCTCGGCAAGAGGAGCTTGCCGGGAGGGCCAACCAAGGCCCCGGCAAGAGGATCTTGCCGGGAAGAGACAAGACCCCGGCAAGAGGAGCTTGCCGGGAAGGCCACTCAAGGCATACCAAGAAAGCTTGCCGCGACGCACCCTGCGTCCCGACAAGATCCGGCGAGCGACAAGCTTTCGGACGCGACAAGACGACAGCCGCGGCAAGGAGCTTGCCGCGGGAAACCCCCACTTCGTGCCCACGCTCCAGCACACCTGCTAACGTGTCGCTCTAGGACTCTCCCAAGCACACATGGCAGGAGGCTGTGCAGCTAGGGGTACGTGGTGGCAAGCGGAGATGAAGAGAAGCCCATCGTGGCAAACGGTGGCACTCCTAACGGTCACCTTTTGCACTGTTTAGGAGACTCAGACAGGCATTTAATGCCCTTGTCTCCTGCCGTCAGAGTTAGGTAGGGTGCACTATATCCACAGTAGCGGTAGCTGCACCTACCGCATCCTTTTCCATTTTTACCCTTCTAGCCTACGTTGCCACCTGTCGGTGACCCCTTGAAAGTATAAAAGGAGGCCCAGGCGCAACGTAGAGAGGGTTCGGCCAGTTCGGCTCATTGGAGACACCAGAGACACTCCCACGCTCAGTCTGGTAGCGTCGATCGCTCCTGAGCGAAGATCCAATACACACAAACAAGCAGCAGTAGGGTTTTATGCATCCGTGCGGCCCGAAGCTGGGTAAAACCGCCCGCGTGTACTGCCTCGATCCGCTCTTTGTTCAACCTCCGCCCTCACCGAACCGAAAGGGGCTCGGTCCGCCGATCCCCATAGGTGTTCGTGGATCAGTTTCCCCGACACACGGATAATCAGATAACAGACAGAAAATTATTTATTTTTACTTTTTTTCAACTAAATAACAGAAAGTATAGAGAGGGCACAAAAGGTTGTGCTTCTAGTTTCATCCATCTCATGCTCGTCAAAAGGAATCCATTAACAAGGTTGATCAAGTCTTGTTAACAAACCCATTCCGATTAACATGAAACCGGAGAAATTTCGAATAACACTAGGTTACCTCAACAGGGATATGCACATCCCCAATAATAAGTATATCATATTTCTTCTTGACAGTAGGAAGAGGAAATTCAAAACCTCCAAATATAATTGATGGAATTTTTCCGATAGAATTGATACTATGAACTTGAGATTGTTTCCTCGAAAAGTGTACCGTATGCTCATTACGATTAACATGAAAAGTGACATTGCCTTTGTTGCAATCAATAATAGCCCTGCAGTATTAAGAAAAGGTCTTCCAAGAATAATAGACATACTAACTGAAAGTGCTAGTGATCGACTAGAGGGGGGGGGGTGAATAGGCGATTTTTATGAAAGTCTTCAAAACATGGAAGTTTCGAAGACAAACGATAGAAATAACGTATTACCATGCACCGGAAGGTAGACTACACTAGGCAAACCATAGTAGGTAGGCAGTAAGATCAGGTAGGAAGATATTGTGAAGCCAAACAGAACATGTAGTCACTCAGTGAAGACAAAAGATAATGCAATCATACAATGACTTCACAAGGACCAACAATAAGCAAAGGGAAGGGAAGGATGAAACCAGTGACTTGTTGAAGATAATGATTTGTTGGACCAGTTCCAGTTGCTGTGACAACTGTACGTCTGGTTGGGGAGGCTGAGATTCAACTCAGAAGACCTCGTCTTCACCTTATTCCCCTTGAGCTAAGGACACCCAGTCCTCGCCCAATCACTCTGGTAAGTCTTCAAGGTAGACTTCCAAACCTTCACAGACTTCGTCACCGGCGATCCACAATGACTCTTGGATGCTCAGAACGCGATGCCTAACAGGCTGGAGGATTCACAGTCCTCAAGTGTAATAAGTCTTCAGATCACACAGACAGGAAGACTTAAGTGATGCCTAACACTCTTTGGCTCTGGGTGTTTAGGGCTTTATCCTCGCAAGGAATTCTCTCTCAAAGGCTTCGAGGTGGGTTGCTCTCAAACAACAAAAGCCGTACTCTAACTCTGAGCAGCCAACCGTTTATGGTTGTAGGGGGTGGGCTATTTATAGCCACTAGGCAACCCGACCTGATTTGTCCGAAATGACCCTGGGTCACTAAGGAACTGACACGTGTTCCAACGGTCAGATTTCAAACACACACGACAACTTTACTTGGGCTACAAGCAAAGCTGACTTATCCAACTCTGGACAAGATTTGCTCTCATAGTCTTCACTCGAAGACATAGGATTTTGGTTAAGCATCACTTTAGTCATTCTGACTAGTTCTCTTGGACCCCACTTAATAGTATGGTGGTTCCTATGACTCAACAAAGAAAAACACAGAACGGCAAAACTGCTAAGTCTTCGCGCTCCATAGTCTTCAAGTGGTGTCTTCTCTTGTCATAGTCTTCAATGTGAATGTCTTCACATACCACCTTTGACTTCAATGTCTTCATACATTTTTAGGGGTCATCTCTGGTAGGAAAACCGAATCAATGAGGGACTTCTACCTGTGTTATACTGCAATTCTCAGAAACACATTAGTCCCTCAACTAGGTTTGTCGTCAATACTCCAAAACCAACTAGGGGTGGCACTAGATGCACTTACAATCTCCCCCTTTTTGGTGATTGATGACAAACTAGTTGAAGTTTTCAACGGGGAATAAAATATGTGAAATTGTAAATGATAGGTTATTGTCTTCATAAGTGGCAAAGGCTCCCCCTGAAGATGTGCATATAAGTAATTTGCTTTTGGTATGCAAATGCACATGGTAGGTTGTACTTGTGGAGATCTTCTTCAACTTATGATGACAATTCATCATGCATGAAAAAGTATGTGAAGATAATGACATGCATAATGAAAAATGGACGTCTGCAAAATGATCTAAGTGTGGAATTTATCGTCGCATATGCGGAATTTATCATCGCATCACAGAATAGCAAATAAGTAGCAGACGACCATCGAGTTTTAAGTGTTACAACTCAAAGAACCAAATGTATCAAAACAAGAGTTGTATACACTAGGCAAAATATAAAGCAACCGCCCATATGGACCCGCTTGAAGACTATCAAACTCATATGCTTCTCCCCCTTTTGTCAGTAAGGACCAAAAAGGTTTGAAGACATAGAGCGTCTACTCGTTCCCATGAGGAGTAGGTGAAGCAGCAAGGTCGTCGGTGTTTTTAAGCGGTGCAGACGAACTCGTGGCAGTGTCGATGCGTGTAGAAGTAGGGGGCGGTGAAGTAGCATCGTCTTCATCATCGATCACTCTGGCATTCACAGTTGCCGCGGAGGAAGAGAACTCAGAGTCTTCAAGAGACGGAGTTCGTCGCAGCACAATCCTTCTTGGAGGTGTGGAGTCAAACTTGAAGCGTTCAGAGAAGCCATCCCCTTGAAGATCATCTTCAGAACACATAAGCGCCAGCCCTTTCCATGTACGCCGACAGGTTTCATGGGCAACAAAGGCATTCTTGGTGGCAAGATTGCGAATGCGGTTGACATCCACCAAGAGGCTTTGCATCTGACGCTTAAGCCAGTCATGATGCTTATCCTGTTTCTGATGCAGCACAACGAGAAGCTCTCGGTCATTGAGGACACGAGATCGTCTTTGAGGCCTTTGCACAATAGTGCTAACAGTGGCATCAGTTTGAGCACGCGGGGCACGCGTGTTTCCAGCAAGGGGATAAACACGAGACACTGCTGGAATTCCTTCAATGGGCTGGGTGAAGCTTTGGTGATCAGCATTATGAAGATAAATGGGATCCTTAGCAGGCTCTGGGTAAATGGCTTCAACTGACAGATCAACCTCGTGCAAGAATATAAGATGATTGCGCGCAGACGGCTGATAGTTGAAGGCTGAGTGACGCTTGATCAGACACATGACCCATGGAGCATAGAATTTCAACCCAAAGATGTCGGAGCCAGACGCAGCCAACTGCCTGATGAAGAAGTCTTGAGCATTGAAGCTGATGCCATTGAAGATATAGAAAACCAAAGTCTTCATTGCTCCTTCAAGCTTTGCTGCAGATGAGTGTCCTTTGACAGGCCATAGAGTCTTCCTGATGATGTGGTAGATGGTGCGAGGCAGGTACTCTAGGTCTTCAACAAAGAATTCCTTAGGATATTCAGCATCTGGAGGCAAAGGCTTCATCATGCTTAACATTTGACTCATGTTGGGTTCTGGCTTCTGAAAGATGCTTTCCAAGGCATCTTGTTGTTGTTGACAACCTGGTTCATAGTATTCACCAGGAGTGTGCAGGCTTGTGAGCTCAATGATATCAAGAGCTTTAGCTTCATGATGGACATTGCCTGTCATCCACTCAAGGACCCAAGTCTTCGGATCCCTGTTGTAGCCTCGAATATGAAGAGTGGCATAGAATTGAAGCAACAATTCTTCATTCCAGTGCTCCTTGTTGGTGATGAACTGCAGTAGACCAGCATCTCTGAAACAGTCCAATGCTTCTTCGAGGCAGGGCAGACCAGCCATAGCTTCAGAGTCGAGGCGCATATATGGAAATATGCGCCCTTGATTGTATAGGACACAGGAATAGTAGCTGTGCTGCTGATAGCTCCAGAACCCATCTGAAAAAATGCGCGGTTTGGTATAAGGGTTCTTGGAGCTGTTGAAGAAGGTATTATGTGCCATGAAGCCATTCGCATTGAAGACCCCAGGTGAAGTGGCAGTGCCTGGGAAACATGGAAGTCTTGGCTTGGGCTTTTGGACTTTAGGCCTGTGCTCGACGTGGTACTCAAATTGTGGACCAGCAGCAGGCGGAGGAGTTAGAATGGGCCATCGAACCGTAACTTGCTGACCATGATCAAATGCCAGCTCCATTGTGTGAGGTCTTGGAGGGGGAACATGGGCATTGGCATTGTCTTCATGGGCTTCAGGGGCCACATTGACTTCAGGTGCTGGCTCCACATTTGCTTCAGCCATGACTATGTCATTCGCTTCATTGGTGTTGGTGGTGGCAGCCTCAGGAATCTCAACCTCCACCTTAGAAGCTGGAGGGTCGGTCACGTTCTCCTTGAGAACAACATCTTGGTGAGACGGGGGTGTAGCAACTCTTGGGGCTTCTTCTTCATCGGCTGATGCAGCTGGAACATCTTCAGCCAGTTTGGCTTCGGATTCAGTCATAGTAGGAGTGGCATCTGGAAACACTTGACGTGCAACAGATTGGTGGTGCACTTCTCCTTCTGGAACGCTCGATAGAGGGACTTGAGGCCTTTGCCCTTTACGAAGCCTGCGCAACGCTGGCGACGTCTTTGGAGATGGAGTTTGCTGGGCCTCAAAGTCACCTTCTTCTTCTTCTTGTTGTTGTTGAGTACTCGAAGTGTCTTGTTGTTGTGGGTGATCAGCCCATGATGCATCCTGAGCAATTGGCGTCAGAGGACGACCAATGCTGATGAGTTCGCTGTTCGTGAGAACAGGCGATGATACCAAGTTGTGCTCGATCTGAGGAAGAACTACATCATCTTCAACATTGTCATGATGACCAATGTCTTCAGCAGCGGCGGGATCAACTGCTGGAATGTCTTCAGCTTCATGAGCCTCTGTGGAAGCAGGCTCATGGACAATCAGTTGGCGCTCTTGGTGTGCAGATGCAGGGCGAACCATTGAGATAGGTTCAACAACTAAGGGCTCTGTGGGAGCAGCCCGATCCTTCTTGGTTTTGCGCTTCTTCTTGGAGGGGGCAGCATCAGAGGCTTCAGGATGTTTCCTCTTTCTGGATTCAGCCTCAGCAGTCCTCCTCTTCTTCAGTTCTGAAGCGGTTGACCTGACCTTTGGCTTCGAGCCAGTCATGCTGGCTGGGAAGACAATGGGATGTGCTTCCTGCCTTGGTGCTTCGGGTTCAGCCACAGCTGGCTTCTTCTTCTTCTTCTTCTTCTTTGCAGCCATCCTGGGATCGATGCCAAGACAACCAAGAGCCTTGCGCTTCTCAGCCTCATTGTAGGCTTGCACACACGTGTCTGCCAGGCTCTTCATGCGCTCACGAGAGCCTTTAGCTTCTCCATGCTTCTTGAGAAAGGCTTCCTTAAGCTCGTGCAGCATGATCTGGAAGTTTTTGACATCTTGCACGCTGAGCTTGGCCATGTGCTTCTTGAACTGAGCTTTCTCATAGTCGATCTTTTGCTTCAGTTCAATGATGCGCTGAGCTAGAGCTAGCTCAGAAGCAATGGCGCCAGTGAAGGCGACACTGTGGCCAATTGGAAGCTGCAGATCTTCAAAGCTGAGGTTGGGCGTGTCAAACCACTCATCGATGAAGTTATGGATGATTGCCACATCAAAGAGAGGCAAATCATTGAAGATTTCTGCTTCTTCTTTGCTCTTGATCAGTTGCTCAAGAGCGTCATCTGCAAGATCTTCATCGCTGGACAGATCAATAGCGTCGTTGCGCAGAATAGCAGCAGCAGTCAGTTCTTGGCTGGTGTGTTGCAAAGGCATCTTTACTTTCGAGGGCTTGGAGATGCGTGACAAATCTTCAGACTGCACACTGTCTTTAGGAGGTGCAGTAGCCAGTGGCTTCGCTCATGAGATTTTTGGTGCTGAGGCAGGCTTTGAAGCTTTAGGATTCTTTAGTTTCTTTGGCTTTAGTGATGCAGGCGCTTCATCAGATTCAGCGTCATCTGCAGGCTCATCCACGGCTGTCCCTTGAACCATGATATGAGTGATGAGACCTTCCAGGTTGTAGAAGGGCCCAACAAGATTGGGTTCAGCTTCGCGGGTGCCATCGGCACGAGGAGCAGAGGGACCAGGGTTGAAGTCTAGTCCCAATGACTTCTTGTTCTGCTTCGCCGAATTCTGGGCAAACTGGAAGTTGTGCTTGAACAGATTGTTGTCACGACACCATAGCAATGACGATGGGTCTGCATCTGCAGGCTGTGGTCCACGGACCATGCAGGGATAGAAGCCTTGTTCAATGGCTTCATCTCTCGACCTGGGTTGAAGATTTATGTATAGGATGTCTGCCCATGGTCGCTTGATGGCATTCTTCTCAGCATATTCCTTGGTCACAAACCTGTACTTGAACCACTGTTCTGCCCAATATCATCGAATCCATTGGATTCGTGTCTTGCGCTGATTGTAATCCTCTTCTGGATTTGTCTTGTACAGCTCTGAGAGGTCATCGGGCAGATCTCTTGATGTTTCACCTCGACGCTTTCTGCCACCCTTCCTTGCTGATTTCTCTGTAGCCATGATCTCCAAACTGAATGGCTTCAACACGTTCAAAGGTTTCAAAGGCTTTCTCTTGCTGGTCAAGCAGGAACTGGCTTCGGGAGAATTTATATGATGCTGTAAGAATTCTGCAAATGAATGCAGACTATGAGAACCAAGGGGTTCTCCCACGGACATGTACCTGTGACAACATTAAGGTGCGAGGGAAGGGGAAGAGGTCATATGCATTCTCAAAAGATTTTGAAGATAAGTCAGTTTAGAAGACATTGACCTCATAGTGCAAAGACATTCACTCATAGATAGAGAGTTGGTTCCAGATTTGTACGAATCCACGAATAAGTACAAGTGAGGAATCTAACTACTTTGTGAAGCATAAGTGAACATACTAGGCATATTATGAGACGCAGTATGAAATAGATCCAACTTGTGTGAACAGAAACTGCTTGTGGTAGAAAGTGATGAATCTATAGGATCAAAGGGGCCGTAAAAAGGAAGTTTTATTTACCACACAAAGAACTGCTAGACGGAGTGGGAGAGGAGGCCGAGCAGATCGATTGTCCGTGCCCTAACTCGGCGACGGAGGACACCTACGGCGATGGCGGAGAAGACGATGTCCGCGGCCGGCGTGAAGACGACGTCGGTGAGGTCGAGGCAGCTATGCGCTTCGTCGCCGACGTCGTCGAGGGCTAGTGGTGGCGCTAGGGTTTGTGCGAGAGTGTAAGAAAGGATAATGACTATGGTGAGGCGTGTATTTATAGGGATAGGGACGGCACAGTGTTATTACACAGGTGCCCCTGTCGATTCACATCTGAAGAACACGTGGCCATCATGCAACATATCGGAGGTTGTTCCACGTTCCCACGCACGCCTGGATTGTCGGATGGTCGTTCCCACTTCTCCGGGTTTCAGGTGAAGGAATTAGCATTGAAAACGGATTTAATGTTTGTCTCTGTATCTTCAGCTGACAAGGACGCCAGAGAAGATATTCGACAGTTTCAATAGAATGCATATGATTTGGAGAGATAGAGTTTGAGATAGAAAGCATAGAGAGGTTAGGGTCCGATCACATTCACTTAGTTCAAAAATTCAACAAGAAGACATAGCTATAAGTGAATGCTGTAGAGGACAGAACACTAATATATATAGATTAGACTGACAATCAAATCAACATAGTGAAGATAATCATGAAGGCAAGTTGAGATTGAAGCCAAACCAAATGTGAAGACATACCAAACGTAACGCCATGGGTGAAACATTGCAAACAGAAAAATTTGGTGGTGGCTTTACCCACCGTATAGGAAGTATTAGACCCAGACACGGCACACAATTATCGTGGCGCTCCGAAGTCAGATTCCACATTAATGTATTCACACTTAGAATGTAAGTCTTCATTGATTGAAGATATACTTTACTTCGTGTGTTCCACATCTAAGTCATCAGTATGCATAAGTGTTAGGATGTGTGCCTGATCACAGGACATTTGAGGATTCCAAGATATTTAGCTCACACTGTAACTTGCAAAACCTCTTCTCATCCAACGGCTTGGTGCAGATATCTGCCAATTGCTCTTCAGTGTTGACGTGTATGATATTAATATCTTCCTTCACAACATGATCTCTGAGAAAGTGATGACGAATTTCAATGTGCTTTGTCTTCGACTGCTGAACTGGGTTGTTGGCAATCTTGATGGCGCTTTCGTTGTCGCAGTAGAGTGGCACTTGCTTCAGATGAATGCCATAGTCTTTGAGTGTTTGCTTCATCCATAGAAGCTGAGCGCAGCAAGATCCAGCAGCAATGTATTCAGATTCAGCAGTGGAGAGAGATACACAGTTCTGCTTCTTTGAAGACCAACATACAAGTGATCGTCCCAGAAAATGACATGTGCCTGATGTAGACTTGCGATCCACCTTGTCACCAGCATAATCAGCATCCGAGAATCCAACCAGATCAAACTCTGAGCCCTTTGGATACCATAATCCTAGTGTTGGGGTGTGAGCCAAATATCGAAGAATTCGCTTCACAGCTAAGTGATGCGATTCCTTTGGTGCCGCTTGGAATCGAGCACACATGCAAACACTAAGCATAATATCTGGCCTAGATGCACATAGATAAAGTAAAGAACCAATCATGGAGCGGTATACCTTTTGATCGAACTCTTTACCATTGTCATCGGGACCCAGATGATGTTTGGCTGGCATTGGAGTCGTGAAGCCTTTGCAGTCTTGCATCTCAAATTTCTTCAGGCAATCTTTGAGGTACTTCTCTTGAGATATGAAGATGCCGTTGTGTTGCTGACGTATTTGAAGACCAAGGAAGAACTTCAGCTCACCCATCATGGACATCTGATATTGCTCTTGCATCATATATCCAAACTCGTCAGTGTATTTCTGATTGGTGCAGCCGAAGATAATGTCATCCACATATATTTGGCACACAAATAGTTCACCATCATATGTCTTCGTGAAGAGAGTGGGGTCGAGGGAACCAGGTTTGAAGCCTTTGCTCTTCAGGAAGTATTTGAGTGTGTCATACCAAGCCCGAGGGGCTTGTTTGAGGCCATACAGTGCCTTGTTGAGCTTGTACACCATGTCAGGATGTTTTGGATCTTCAAAGCCAGGCGGTTGTGCAACATACACTTCTTCTTCAATCTTGCCATTGAGAAAAGCGCTCTTCACATCCATTTGATACAGAAGAATGTTATGATGATTTGCATAGGCCAGCAGTATGCATATGGCTTCAAGTATAGCCACAAGAGCAAATGTTTCATCGAATTCAATCCCTTCAACTTGAGTGTAACCTTGAGCAACGAGACGTGCTTTGTTTCTGAAAACTTGACCATGCTCATCTTGCTTGTTGCGATATATCCATTTGGTGCCTATTATATTGTGCTTGCGAGGATCTGGACGCTTAACCAGTTCCCATACATTATTCAGCTCAAACTGTTGAAGCTCTTCTTGCATAGCTTGAATCCATTCAGGTTCCATGAAGGCTTCTTCAACTTTCTTGGGTTCGGATATTGAGACGAATGCGAAGTGCCCACAGAAATTTGCTAGTTGTGTTGCCCTTGAACGAGTGAGTGGACCTGGTGCATTGATGCTATCAATTATTCTCTCAATCTGTACTTCATTTGCGACACGAGGATGTACAAGACGAAGATTTTGCTCTTGCTGATCATTGTCATCGTTAGAAGGATTGTCTTCAGATTGAGCATTGTCTTCAGGTTGATCAGGTGCGGAGATGATAAGTTCCTCTTCAGGCTGAGCTTCAGAAGGTATGATTTCTCAAGTTCCCATAAGTTTGATTGATTCACTGGATGGAACTTCATCTAGCACATTTGGCAGGTGCTCTCTTTGTGAGCCGTTAGTCTCATCGAACCGCACATCCACTGTTTCAACCACTTTATAATGAAAGAGGTTGAAGACTCTGTAGGAGTGCGCATCCTTTCCATATCCAAGCATAAAACCTTCATGTGCTTTTGGTGCAAATTTTGAAGTGTGATGTGGATCCTTGATCCAGCACCTGGCACCAAATACTCTGAAGTAGCTGACATTTGGCTTCTTGCCAGTAAGGAGCTCATAGGATGTCTTGTTGAGAAGCTTGTGAAGATAAACACGGTTGATGATATGGCATGTAGTAGCAATGGCCTCAGGCCAGAACTTTCTTGGAGTCTTGTATTCATCAAGCATCATTCGGGCCATCTCAATAAGTGTTCTGTTCTTGCATTCCATGATGCCATTCTGCTGTGGTGTGTACGGAGCTGAGAATTCATGTGTAATGCCCAAAGTATCAAGATAAGTGTCTATACCAGTGTTCTTGAATTCAGTGCCATTGTCACTTCTGATGTGCTTGATCTTGACGCCATAGTTGTTCATGGCTCGATTGGCGAAATGTCTGAAGACATCCTGCACTTCAGTCTTGTAGAGGATTATATGCACCCAAGTATATCTTGAATAATCATCAACAATGACAAAGCCATAGAGACAAGCAGTAGTAGTAAGAGTTGAGTAATGAGTGGGACTGAAAAGATCCATGTGGAGCAGTTCGAAGGGTTGAGTCGTTGTCTCATGATTGTCTTCGAGGGATGCTTGGCCCTCATCATCTTCCCTGCTTCACAGGCACCGCATAAGTGATCCTTCTTGAACTTGACGCCCTCGATGCCTATGACATGCTTCTTCCTTGCAAGGGTGTGGAGGTTCCTCATGCCAGCATGTCCTAGCCTCCGATGCTAGAGCCAACATTCATAAGCTTTTGCTAGAAGACATACGGCAAGTTGTGGTCCTACTGAGAAATCTACCATGTACAAATCATCTTTCTGATACCCTTCAAACACTAGAGACTTGTCAGATTCCATTAGTACAAGGCAACGATATTTTCCAAACATCACAATCATGTTTAAATCACAAAGCATTGAAACAGACATTAAGTTGAAACCAAGGGATTCAACAAGCATGACTTTATCCATGTGTTGATCCTTTGAGATTGCAACTCTACCTAGACCCAATACCTTGCTTTTACCAGTGTCAGCAAATGTGATGTGACTTTTGTCAGATGGACGTAGTGTTGAGTCCATGAGAAGGCTTCGCTTGCCAGTCATGTGATTGGTACACCCACTATCAATAATCCATTCTGAAGCAGCTGGTGTCGTACCCTACAGTGCAGTTAGGGGGATAGGCTTCACGAAGAGAATTGTGAAGCAAAAACATTTGACGAACCAGTGGATTATGAAAGCTTAGATCGAGATTTGGACTGATAGGGCGAGTAGCAAGCGATTCAGGAACAAAGTATATAATAAGACCATTTGGGCATTTGATCTTGCGCCCTACAAGATGTTTAAGGTCCCTAGCAATAGCGTCAGACGATTTTGGTTTTCGGCTGGAGACCTTTCCCTGCAAAAGAGAGTTAAGCTTTCTTAACCACCCACATCTTCAAGGGTGGCTTCAAAGCAATGAGTCTAAGTGCAGCATCTGAGAACTTTGGCTTTGGAGCCCTAGCAAAAAGTCTTGCAGGTGGACAATAGTACTCATAAGAATAAGCAGAATAGTTCTTGGTCTTATGAACATGGCGGTTTGATGAAACGCGCTCATATTCACAGGCCTGAGTATGGTTTCCCTGCAAAACATTTGTGTTAGTGCGACTCAGGTGAGTCCTCTGTCTGTATGAAGCCTTTGGACTGTATGAAGCCTGTGGTCTGGGGTTTGTCTTCTTCACCTGTGGTGTCATGATGACATTCACAGGAAGATTCTCCAAACACCTTTTCGGCACCCATATCTTCTTCATAGGCGGTCCATTCCTGCAGTTAGTACCAATATACCTGGCAAACACTTCACCATTCTGATTCTTAAACAGTTTATAGTTTGCATCAAATGATTCATCAATAATAATGGGATTAGCACAAGTGAAGCCAGATAGGGTGGATGGATCCGCTGAAGGTTCCTTTGCAGCAACCCATGTGGTTTTGGGGTACTACTCAGGTTTCCAGTAAGAGCCATCAGCATTCATTTTCCTTTCGAACCCAACACCCTCTTTCCTAGGGTTTCGGTTTAGGATCTGCCTTTTGAGGACATCACATAGTGTCTGATGCCCTTTGAGACTTTTGTACATCCCTGTTTCAAGCAATGTCTTCAACCTAGCATTCTCATCAGCAATAGCAGTGGTATCCTCAGCAGAGGGGTTAGTTACCACATCAACAGTTGAAGATATTGCAACAGTAGCAGCGGTAGAACACTCAGCAACAGAAGTAGCGTTGTCACGCTCAATGCATTTAAGACATGGTGGTTCAAATCCTTCCTGGGCGGAACTGATCTGTTCGGCGCGAAGTGACTCGTTTTCTTTTTGAAGATCTTCATGAGCCGCTGTCAATTTCTCAAGATCTCGCTTCCTTTGAAGATAATCATAGGAAAGCTTTTCATGAGTTGTTGAGAGCGTTTCATGACGACTTTCAAGTTCCTCATACTTAATGTGAAGATTTTTTATGTCTTCAATTAAGGACTGAGATCGAGTCATTTCAGCGTCTAACAGATCATCGCTTTTGTCTAACAATTTTTGAATATGTTCCATAGCTTTCTGTTGTTCAGTTGCAATTTTAGCAAGTGTTTTGTAGCTGGGTTTGGAACCACAATCAGAGTCATCTTCACTAGAAGTTTGATAGTGAGCAGTGCGTGTGTTTACCTTGGCACCGCGTGCCATGAAGCAGTAGGTAGGAGCGGAGTAGTCCTTGTCATTTGCATCCGTGTCGGTGATGAAGTCATTGTCTTCAGTGTTGAAGATGGACTTGGCAACATATGCTGTAGCCAGACTCGCAACGCCATAATCGGACTCCTCCTCAGACTCCACCTCCGCCTCCTCAGAAGCGGACTCCTCCTCTGAATCCATTTCCTTGCCAACAAACGCACGTGCCTTGCCAGATGAGCTCTTCTTATGTGATGAAGACTTTGAGGAAGACTTGGAAGAAGACTTTGAATGTTTCTTCTTCTTCTTCTTGTCGTCAGAGTCATATTCCTTGCTCTTCTTCTTCTTCTTCTTCTTCTTCTTCTTCTTCTTGTTCTCATTGTACCACTTCGGACACTCAGAGATGTAGTGGCCAGGTTTCTTGCACTTGTGGCATGTTCTCTTCTTGTATTCATGAGCAGAAGCTTCATCATTTCTTGAGCTTGATCATGAAGACTTTCTGAAGCCTTTCTTCTTGGTGAATTTTTGGAACTTCTTCACAAGCATAGCAAGCTCCTTTCCAATGTCTTCAGGATCATCAGAACTGCTGTCAGATTCTTCTTCAGATGAGGAGACAGCTTTTGCCTTCAAGGCACGAGTTCGCCCATAGTTGGGACCGTAGATGTCTCTTTTCTCAGAAAGCTGAAACTCATGTGTGTTGAGCCTCTCAAGTATGTCAGACGGATCGAGTGTCTTGAAATCAGGACGTTCTTGAATCATCAGGGCTAGGGTGTCAAACGAGCTGTTGAGTGATCTCAGGAGTGTCTTGACGACTTCATGCTTGGTGATCTCAGTGGCGCCGAGAGCTTGAAGCTCATTAGTGATGTCAGTGAGTCGATCAAACGTGAGCTGGACGTTCTCATTGTCATTTCTCTTGAAGCGGTTGAAGAGGTTGCGAAGGACACTGATTCTCTGATCTCTCTGGGTTGAGACGCCTTCATTGACCTTGGAGAGCCAGTCCCAGACTAGCTTAGATGTTTCCAAAGCACTCATGCAGCCATACTGTCCTTTGGTCAGATGACCACAGATGATGTTCTTGGCAGTGGAGTCCAGTTGAACAAACTTCTTGACATCAGCAGCGGTGACACCTTCACCAGCCTTGGGAACGCCATTCTTGACGACATACCATAGGTCGACATTAATGGCTTCAAGATGCATGTGCATCTTATTCTTCCAGTAGGGATATTCAGTTCCATCAAAGACGGGGCAAGCAGTGGAGACCTTAATTATCCCTGCAGTCGACATAGCTAAAACTCCAGGTGGTTAAACCAAATCACACAGAACAAGGGAGTACCTTGCTCTGATACCAATTGAAAGTGCTAGTGATCGACTAGAGGGGGGGGGGGGTGAATAGGCGATTTTTATGAAAGTCTTCAAAACATGGAAGATTCGAAGACAAATGATAGAAATAAACCTATTACCATGCAGCGGAAGGTAGACTACACTAGGCAAACCATAGTCAAGTATTCAATGAAGTGAAAGCATAATGACTAATAGCAGCTAGGCAATAAGATCAGGTAGGAAGATATTGTGAAGCCAAACAGAACAGGTAGTCACTCAGTGAAGACAAACGATAATGCAATCATACAATGACTTCACAAGGACCAACAGTAAGCAAAGGGAAGGGAAGGATGAAACCAGTGACTCGTTGAAGACAATGATTTGTTGGACCAGTTCCAGTTGCTGTGACAACTGTATGTCTGGTTGGGGAGGCTGAGATTCAACTCAGAAGACCTCGTCTTCACCTTATTCCCCTTGAGCTAAGGACACCCAGTCCTCGCCCAATCACTCTGGTAAGTCTTCAAGGTAGACTTCCAAACCTTCACAGACTTTGTTCACCGGCGATCCACAATGACTCTTGGATGCTCAGAACGCGACGCCTAACCGGTTGGAGGATTCACAGTCCTCAAGTGTAATAAGTCTTTAGATCACACAGATAGGAAGACTTAAGTGATGCCTAACACTCTTTGGCTCTGGGTGTTTAGGGCTTTATCCTCGCAAGGAATTCTCTCTCAAAGCACTACAAGAAATATGTCAACTTATGACCTTCTGTCAGTGACCCTCGAAGAATTGGTCATAAATTTATGACCATTTTAGACCAATTGGTCAAAAGCTCTTCAGGGGGCTCCAAACCCTAAACCATTGCGACCATTTTGGTCAGAAAGGTCGTAATTTCCTTACACGAAATGGTCACAAAGCAAATAGTGCTAGTCCGCTGCCTTATTTCTAGTTGTTAATGACCAATATAGATGGTCATAGCCTTGTAGATTGTGGTGGGTTGTGATGACTAGGCGCCATCTCATCAGTTTTGCCTATGTGTCATGTCCATGTGGCAGTTTTTGCCCTAGGTTGTGAAGCAACCTATATTTCTATCATTCCCAAAATTCCCAAAAAAATCTCATAAATTCTTTGGGGAATATCTTCATCAAATATGTAAAAATCCTTCCTTGCCTAGTTCAAAACTAATTTGACAATATTCATTTTCCTATTCTGTTCACAACAACACTTGATGAAGGAAGTTCTATTTATATATTCTTATTGCCCTCGGAATTTTTGGGCACTCTTTCCTATCCAAATCATTACCGCATGACAAAATTCAGCTCCATTTGCCTAGCAAATCTTCCTCGGCAAATTTTCAAAGTTTTTGTCCACCTAGAAGCATTGTGAAGGAAGTACCTTTTTTATATCTCTAAATGACATGAAATGTATACAGTTCCTTCATATGCCCAAATTATCACCCTCCTCCAAATTGCAGCTCAGTCAAATCATCTATGTGAGCCCAGGTTCAATTTATATTTTATGGCCAAATTGGCACGTGCAAGTGTTATATAGAACCCTCCTATTACCCTCAAACTTTTCGGGCACTCTTCCATACCCAAATCATTGCCACATGGTAGCTCAATTTTCCTAGTAAATCTTTCTCGGGAAATTTCCAAAGTTTCTACCTCGAGAGAAGCTTCGTGAAGTAAGTACTAGCTAGGCTTACCCAAATGATCTGAAAATTGACCAGCGCATGACCATACCAAAGTAACTTACCTACACCAATTTTGAGCTCATTTCATTCATCCAATCTCTCTCACTAGTTTTCCCAAGTTTCTGTCCATAGAAGAGCATTGTGAAGGAACTACTACTTTGGCATGTCCAAATGGTATTAATTTTCTACAATGCTTTCCTATGCCCAAATAACCATCCTCCACAAAATTTCAGCTCACTCCATTCATTATTTGAGCCCAGCTTCAACATTCATATTTTTGTCCAGCGTGGTACTTTGCAAAGCAAGTACCACCTAGGATCCTCCTTTTGAGCTAAAAATTTGTGAAGACATTCTCCTTAGTAGATGATCATCCTCAGCCAAAACTCACGCCCATTGGCCATGTGCATTTCCTGTACCGCAAATCAAACACTTGGCTGCTAATTCATGTTTGAGCATCGATCGGTCTCCTCATGAGAATCTTATGTTGTAATTTTCTTCCTAGCACCAACCTGGGGAGTGCCCAACCCACTAGACATGCCTAGGCCGCCCAGAACACATGGCAACATTACGGTCACGCGGTGACCATGCGACGGGCATGCGAGTTTACGTGCTCTAGAGTTGGGGCCCTCGGCCACCGCCCAAACCTCGACGTATCGCCACCAAACCATGTATTTATGATTAAATAGGTCCTTATGTAACTAGAAATGATTTTTGGAAAAAATAAATAGCAAACTATGAGGCAGCTGCAGTTCAAATTTGACCCGCTTCCAACTGAATCGGTGGAAATTTGTCTTTTTCACGAGAGGTGGATCAAAATTTTTTACACCCAACCATTTTGTCAATTGTGCATTAAATATGGCCTAGTATTTTATAAAAATAATTTGGTCCCATTTTGCAACAATTATTTGGTAGTTCCTTCACAAAAAAACCTCCTTTCGGACACTCGAAAAATGAGAATGGTTTTTTCGTCCAACGAAAATGAAAACTTCCTTAGGCAACATTGTTTGCCATTCCAATATGCACCCTTGTGCACAATATGAGATCATTTAAACAAACTGTGCCATGAATGTGGCCATAAGATTGATCATTTGGCTTGAAAGCCATTGATCTCCACACGTGATAGCTCGTTTCTGAGAACACTTTTTTAAAATAATTGCCATATTACAAGTTTGTTATTTTTCCTGGGAACTTGGCCACAAATAATGACATAATGCGAAGGTTTCCCAATTTTTTGATCTTTTTTGAATTTTTTATGCAAGTTTCAAAATGCGGTCAAAACGACGAGAATGACCGTTCCTAGCTAGTGGTTGAATCTTGGGACTTTTTTGATGTTTCTCTGATTAAATAGGTACTTATGTAACTAGAAATGATTTTTGGAAAAAATAAATAGCAAACTATGAGGCAGCTGCAGTTCAAATTTGACCCGCTTCCAGCTGAATCGACGGAAATATGTCTTTTTCACGAGAGGAGGATCAAAACTTTTTACACCCAACCATTTTGTCAATTGTGCATTAAATATGTCCTAATATTTTATAAAAATGATTTGGTCCAATTTTGCAACAAATATATGGTAGGTCCTTCACAAAAAAACCTCATTTCGGGCACTCGGAAAATGGAAAATGTATTTTCCGTGCAAAGAAAATGAAAACTCCCTTAGGCAACATTGTTTGGAATTCCAAGATGCACGATTGTGCACAATATGAGATCATTTGAACAAACTATGCCATGAATGTGACCATGAGATTGAGCGTTTGGGTTGAAATCCATGAATCTTCACACATGATAGCTCATTTATGAGAACACTTTTCTAAAATAATTACCGTATTACAAGTTTATTATTTTTCCTGGTAACTTGGTCACATATAATGACGCAATGCGAAGTTTTTCCAATTTTTTGATTTTTTTGAATTTTTTATGCCCGTTTCAAAATGCGGTCAAAACGGTGGGCTTGACCGTTCCTAGCTAGTGGTTGAATCTTGGAAAACTTTTGACGTTTCTCTGATTAAATAGATACTTATGTACCTATAAATGATTTTTGGAAAAAATAAATAGCAAACTATGAGGCAGCTGCAGTTCAAATTTGACCCGCTTCCAGCTGAATCAGCGGGAATTTGTCTTTTTCACCAGAGGTGGATCAAAACTTTTGGAACCCAACCATTTTGTCAATTGTGCATTAAATATGTCCTAATATTTTATAAAATTGATTTGGTCCAATTTTGCAACAAATATGTTATTGGTCCTTCACAAAAAAACTCATTTTTGACACTAGAAAAATGATTTAAAATAGTTAGAAAGATCAGAAATGCATACAAATTGGTGCTCATCCATAAAATGTGGTCTAACTTGAGTGAAAATTTGTGTGATGCCCTTTTGCAAAATATTTTTGATAGCTGCTTCACAAATTATTTTAAATCACAGATTCTCAGACCAATCAGAAAACTTCTCACGGATCACCCCACTCTATCTGATCTGAACCGTCCAAACCAGGCGGATCCAACGTGTCCCACTCGCTCTCAGCAGGCCAAGCCAAACCCTAACTCCACTCCTCTCCCCTCTCTCCCCCGATCCAGATCCACTCCTCACAGCCGCCACCTACCTCCCGCCCCCGATCCAGATCCCGCCGCCCGCACCCGCGCGCCACCACCCGCTCCTCCTCGCCTCCCGTAGGACGAAGACCCCACACCGCTATTTCTTCGCCCGCCCACCCACCCCGTCCCTTCTGCCGCATAACGAACACAAGCCGGCCATGGAGACGATCGTCAACACCACGGAGGAGGAGCCGATGCCGCCCCCCAGATCCGCCCCAACCCTAGCCTCGCCGCCAACGCCATCACCCCCCTCTCCGGCACCGCCGCCGCTGCCATTACAGGTACCCTCTCCACCCCCGCAGTAGTCGCCGGGATTCCCGGGTTTTTTGTTCGAGCCTGCGTCGCGCGCTGAGCCCAGGCCCAGTGGCGGCCGATATGACTGCCTGCGCGCCGCGTGGGACGCGCGCGCCCGCGGCATTGCGGGGGTTTGTTTTTGTTCGGTTTCTCGTGGTGCGAGCTGGTTCAATATGATGCAACTCGTCGGTGCAGGGTGATCGATCGAGGAGGGAGAGGGGAGAAGCTTGGCCGAGTGGATCGATCCGTTCGGTCAGGGTGGGGACCAAGGAGCGGAGGATGTTGAGGAGGGCGGTGAACCCTGGCCGCCGGGCCTCGGACGGGGGCCTGCCCACCATCGCCAGCCTGCTCCACCACCTGTGCTCACCATGGCACTGCTCGCCCTGGTAACCACCTTTCCCCCCATCTCCCCCTCACAGGAGTGCTGATGTAGTTGTCTGGGATTGTACGCATGTTTGCCTTCTGAATGCTGACAACGCTTCTGCTGCTGCTGGTTGGTTGTGTGTATGTTCGTTGCAGGGAGTGATTATTCTCATCGTCTACTTCAACAGCGGCTCAGGTGGGTTGCAAATTCCCAGCTTCAGTACGCGTTTTCCTTGTCGTGTGTGCTTGTAATTGCCGTGTAGATTGCAAAATGGCTGGCAAAACAGCAGCAGTGCCATGAAAGCAGCTCTGTTTCTTGTTCTCTGCTCTGCTCTGCTTTAAACTGAACTTGTTTCAGTTAGCAACTCGATACTGAATTTGAGAGTATTGGTGCTTGTAATGATGTTATTGTGATAATGTATCTAGTAGAGTAAATTTTACTTCATTTCAGTCCTCAATTCAAGCTACTATGAGTTAACGATGGTTTGGTATATGAGTTGGTATCACTTCTTCTGTTTTGAAATTGACATATGAGTTGCTTATGTTCAGTAAATTTCATGAATGTATGAGTGTTTGTCCATCAAAATCAAGAGGTGTAGTATATATCTACCAGGGATAGTAATTATTGTTGCTTACAGGTTACCAAAGTGTTGCTTTCAGAAGGTTTTACTTGCTTGGTTGATTAGTGTTTTTCTGTAGAACAGACTCTGGGCTGTGTATAATGGGCATTTTGGGCTGTATAATGGACATTTCTAATTCACGTGTATCATTGAGTGTATTATTTTCCTGTTGAGCATGTATTTCGAGTCGCTTGACTAGTCGCGACTAGTCTATGAGTCGCAAAAATATGGTTAACTCAGCTTAGCGTCGACTCGCGACTCTGAGTCGCGACTAGTCACAACTTAGGCTTGACTTCTTCCGAGTCGCTGCCCCAGAGTGACTCGCATGAGTCGTGACTCGAAAACCATACTTGAGTTTTAACTATAGAAGAGAAATCATCTATTTCGTTACAGTTTCGTTCGACTTATCCTTTGGTTTCAACTATACATCAGAGTGTATCATTGAGTGTATTATTTTCCTGTTGAGTAGCTTTATCTGTCATATCTAGCTCAAGTAGAAGTTTCCAGTGAAGAAAAAATTTCAGTACCATGCATTTATCTAAGTCTCATGTAGTTTCAGAAACACATGCATTTATCTGCCATGCTCTGTTTTTCCTGAGGATAAAACTCCACTGTAATTCTTAAAACTCTCCCATAGTATCACAAACATATTGCATCGCCAGCCTGCATGTATCATCTGTATTCTTCCATTGGTCCTGAGGATAAAGCTCCTCTGCATTGCTTAAAAGAATGGGAGTTTGTGAGGGATGGTCTATAGAGCTCTGCAACAACTTTTCTTGTCTGATAATCGATGTCCTCTTATCGCTGAGAAAGTCGAGTAGTTACAGTACGTGTGCTGCTACGTCCCTTGTAGTTTTAGGTAGATCTTGTGGTCCCTTTTAAATGGATTTAGTTGGGAGATCTTGTGGTCTGATAATGTCTGGAATGGAGCACTAGAGGTCTGCAAAGTACACTTGACATAGGTAGTTTTAATCATCAGAATGCATCTCTCTTTCCACTAGTTCTGTAAGAATTGCGAAGTTTACTTTCTTTTTGTTTGTTCCATGGAGTATTTCCTTGGCTGATCTTGAACTCATGACGATCTTATTTGCAGGACAAGTATGAGTGTGTGCTAAAGGCCAATGGCAATCTGGAAAAAGCAAGTTCAGTCCTTGGAGGTACTTCTGCAACTCCTCAGCTTAAATTCATCATACTTATCTAGTTTATCGAAAAAAAGCATACTCATCTAGTTAGTTATCTTGCAATAAATGCCTGCCAAGTTAAATCTGAGTAATCGGATTCTACTCTCCTGGTTGAATTGTTGTCTCCACATTGTTGTTGATCCTGCTGAAGCCATTGCTGTGAATCTGTCTTCAGGAGAAGTACACCAGCGCGACACGGGCGAATGGCAAGCAGGAGGAGGAGGTTCTGTTCCTCAAGGTACATCTGAATTTAAACCAATCTCGCGCAGTGCCACTATGCATCTGCATTTCGTGATGAGTTAATCATGTGCCTGATGTGGAGCTGACACTGAATGTGTTGTGCAGGAGAAGTATGAGGCTGTGCTTGAGAGGAACACCAGGCTGGAGCAGCAGGTGGCTGCTCTGTCCACTTCTTTCCTGTCTCTCAAGGTACAACAAAACCTGCCTTCTAGGCCCCTGAAGTGGCTAAACCTCCTCCTCTACCACCAATCAGCTAGCAGATTAATTAATTCGTGAGTGGTATCCTCTACACCCATGTTCTGCTGTAGCTTCTAGTATGTGTTTATCTACAAAATCTGTATGGTCAAAATCTGTAGTTATTGTGGATAGCAATCTGTTACTGAATTTACTTTATTTGTATGTATGGTCATCTACAGATGCATATCTTGTAGAAAAATATATTGTTACACAAATTGTAACAAGGATTTTGAAACTTTAAGCAGTGTTTAAACTTTACACCCAGAGCTACTTGGAAGAACTAAAACTATTCTGCTGCTAGTGTTTGTTTACAGAGAGCCTGCTTATCTTAGTGAGTCTTTGTTGCACCCTTGGTTGTCGAGCTAGCAAGAAATATATTGCAGGCGCACACCTTGGTTGCCATTTCTCGATCTGTGGAGTCGCCCAACCGTATTTTAATCTCTTCCTCCAATGAATGAATGAGGTCGGAGGGATACACCCATATTTTAATCTCTATCTGTGTGTACTCTCCCTTATCTGCTTGCCTACTTGGCTGCACTCTTGTTACGGCTCCATTCATATCTGTGTGTACACTTGAAATTTGTTATGTACTTTCTTTGTATGGTCTGGTGATCTACACATGCATCTGTTGTAGACAAATACTATATTGTTACGTTACACATGCATCTACACATTCATCTGTTGTAACACCAAGTTTGGTCTATTAACATGGCGTTGATTTTGTGCTGCAGATTTGGAAGCTGGGAATATGGGGAGTGCTAAGTTGAAGAGACCTGGAGTATCTAGACTGTGATTGCCATTGTATATGTGTTATATGATAATGTAACACAATGATTCTGCTATTGTATCTTTGTTGTATGATGTATTGAACTGATTCTGGCTGTTATGTGAAGTACTACATGTGTTCTCTATCTGTTCCCATTTGAATGTTGGTGATTTATTTACTAGCAAATTGAAATTTAAAGAAAATGACCTTGACAATTGGGACCCATTTACTAGAAGAACCTGACAATTGGGACCCATCTAAATAGTGGACCCATCTTAAAAAAAGAAATACTTGAATTGCTCAGCCAAAATGGCCATGGCCCAAAAATAAAAAGGCTGCCATGTTGGGCTTGGCCCATGAAGCTAACAAAAATTGACAGAAAAAATAAACTAAATTGGCTGAATTAATGGGCTCGGCCCATATAAACACCGAGTTGGACCGGGCTGAATCTTGTGCCACGTCAGATTGCCACGCTGGATGCCTACGTGGCCTGGAGAGGTTGCTAGTGACCAAAACGCCACAGTGGACATATTTTGGTCATAAACGTTTGCGACCATTCCAGAAGAAAGGTCGCTATAGTCAGTTTACGACGCCCAGCTTTTGACCTTATGTTTTTGGTCACAAAAAGGTCATAAATGGAAATTTGTGACCATTCAGTGACCAATAGTGGTGGTCATAAGTTGACATATTTCTTGTAGTGAAGGCTTCGAGGTGTTTTGCTCTCAAACGACAAAAGCCGTACTCTAACTCTGAGCAGCCAACCGTTTATGGTTGTAGGGGGTGGGCTATTTATAGCGACTAGGCAACCCGACCTGATTTGTCCGAAATGACCTTGGGTCACTAAGGAACTGACACGTGTTCCAACGGTCAAATTTCAAACACACACGAGAACTTTACTTGGGCTACAAGCAAAGCTGACTTATCCAACTCTGGACAAGATTTGCTCTGGTACCAATTGAAAGTGCGTTATATCGACTAGAGGGGGGGGGGGGTGAATAGGCGATTTTTATGAAAGTCTTCAAAATGTGGAAGTTATGAAGACAAACAGTAGAGATATGCCTATTACTATGCAGCGGAAGTTAGACTACACTAGGCAAGCCATGGTCAAGTATCAACTGAGTGAAAGCACAGTGACAAATAGCTGTAGTGTAATAAGGATCAGGTAGGAAGATACTATGAAGCCAAACAGATCATACACTCACGTTATGAAGACAAAAGATAGAACAGACACGCAATGACTTCACAATGAGTGATCAGTAAGTAAAAGGAAGTGAAGATGAAACCAGTGACTTGTTGAAGACAATGATGTGTTGGACCAGTTCCAGTTGTTGTGACAACTATACGTCTGGTTGGAGCGGCTAGGTATTTAAACCTTAGGACACACATTCCCGGACACCCAGTCCTGAACACGCAGCTCAGGACACCAAGTCCTCACTGTATTCTCCTTGAGCTAAGGTCACATAGTCCTCGCCCAATCACTCTGGTAAGTCTTCAAGGTAGACTTCCAAACCTTCACAGACTTCGTTCACCGGCAATCCACAATGTCTCTTGGATGCTCTGAACGCGACGCCTAACCGTCTGGGGATGCACAGTCCTCAAGTGTAATAATCAGATCACACAGACAAGAAGACTTAAGTGATGCCCAATGTTCTCTGGCTCTGGGTGGTTAGGGCTTTATCCTCGCAAGGAATTCTCTCTCTCAAAGGCTTCGAGGTGGGTTGCTTTCAAACGACAAAAGCCGTACTCTCAATCTGAGCAGCCAACCATTTATGGTTGTAGGGGTTGGGCTATTTATAGCCACTTGGCAACCCGACCTGATTTGTCCGAAATGACCCTGGGTCACTAAGGAACTGACACGTGTCCCAACGGTCAGATTTCAAACTCACATGGCAACTTTACTTGGGCTACAAGCAAAGCTGACTTGTCCGGCTCTGGACAAGATTCGCTCTCATTGTCTTCACTCGAAGACATAGGTTTTTGGTTTAGGCATCACTTTAGTCATTCTGACTGGTTCTCCTGAACCCCACTTAACAGTACGGTGGTTCCTATGACTCAACACAAAAGAAAAAGAACTACGAAAGATCTAAGTCTTCGAGCTCCATAGGCTTCATATCGTGTCTTCTTTTGTCATAGTCTTCAATGTGAATATCTTCATATACCACCTTTGACTTCAATGTCTTCATACATTTTTAGGGGTCATCTCTGGTAGTAAAACCGAATCAATGAGGGACTTCTACCTGTGTTATCCTGCAATTCTCACAAACACATTAGTCCCTCAACTAGGTTTGTCGTCAATACACCAAAACCAACTAGGGGTGGCACTAGATGCACTTACAATCTCCCCCTTTTTGGTGATTGATGACAAACTAGTTGAAGTTTTCAACGGGGAATATAGTCTGTGAAATTGTAAAGGATAAGGAATTGTCTTCATAAGTTGCAAGGGCTCCCCCTGAAGATGTGCATATAAGTTAATTTGCTTTTGGAATGCAAATGCACATGGCAGGTTGTACTTGTGGAGATCCACTTCAGCTTATGATGACAATCCACTATGCATGTGAAAGTATATGAAGATAATGACATGCATAATGGAAAATGGACGTCTGCAGAATGAGATAAGTGCGGAATTTATCGTCGCACATGCGGAATTTATCTTCGCAAAGCAGGGTGGCAAACAAGTAGCAGACGACCATCTGGTTTAAGTGTTACAACTCATAAGAACCAAATGTAGCAAAAACGAGAGTTGTAAGCACGAAGCAAGAATATAAGGCACCCACCCATATGAACCCGCTTGAAGACTATCAATCTCATATGCTTCTCCCCCTTTTGTCAGTAATGACCAAAAAGGTTTGAAGACATAGAGCCTCTACTCGTTCCCATGAGGAGTAGGTGAAGGAGCAGGGTTGTTGGCATTGTTTGGCGGTGCAGAAGAGCTTGGAGGTGCTGAAGCAGGTGGCGGTGAGGTAGCATCTTCTTCTTCCTCAATGATTCTGGAAGTGACTGTGGCAGCAGAGGAAGAAAACTCAGAGTCTTCAAGAGATGGAGTCCCCAGCAGCACAGCTCTTCGAGGAGGTGTGGAGTCAAATTTGAATCTCTCAGTGAAGCCATCCTCTTGAAGATCAGCTTCAGAAAGCATCATCGTTAGCCCTTTCCATGTGCGGCGACAGGTTTCATGGGCAACGAAAGCATTCTTGGTGGCAAGATTTCGGATGCGATTTACATCCACCAAGAGGCTTTTCATCTGTCTCTTCAACCAGTCATGATGCCTATCCTGCTTTTGATGAAGGGACACAAGAAGCTCTCGGTCGTTGAGAACACGAGTGCGCTTCTTGGGTCTTGAAGCAGTTGCACTGTCAGTGGCTTCAGTTGAAGCAGGGTGTGGTGCACGCGTAATGCTAGCCAAAGGATACACCCTGGAGATGGCTTCAACACCTTCAACGTTTTGAGTGAAGCTCTGGTGTTCTGCATTCTGAAGACTCAGAGGTTGCTTGGCAGGTGCAGGATAGATGGCTTCAGCAGAGGTATCCACATCAGGCAAGAAGATCTGATGGTTGCGGGCTGAGGGCTGATACGAGATGGCAGAGTGAAGTTTGATCAGCCTCATTACCCAAGGAGCATAGAACTTTAAACCAAACAAATCTGAGCCTGATGCAGCTAGTTGGCGTATGAAGAAATCCTGTGCGTTGAAGCATTTGCCATGAAGGATACAGAATATCAGAGTCTTCATTGCACCCTCGATCTTGGCATTTGGAGAGTGTCCTTTAATGGGCCAGAGAGTCCGCCGAATGATGTGATAGATGGTTCTGGGCAGGTACTCAAGGTCTTCAATGAAGAACTCTGTGGGATAAGGAGCATCGTGGGGCAATGGCTTCATCATGGAGAGCATCTGACTCATATTCGGTTCAGGCCTCTGAAATATGCTCTCAATAGCTTCAGTGTGTAGCCGACAGCCTTGCTCGAAGAATTCGCCTGGAGTGGGCAGGCCAGTGAGCTCAATGATATCAAATGCATTGGCTTCGTGATGAACATTGCCGGTCATCCACTCCAGGACCCAAGTCTTCGGATCTCTGTTGTATCCTTTGATGTGCAGTGTGGCATAGAATTGTAGCAGGAGCTCTTCGTTCCAATGCTCTTCATCAGTAATGAACTGTAGCAGACCCACTTGTTTGAAGCAATCCAACGCTTCCTCTAGATAGGGCAGACCAGCAATAGCTTCAACATCAAGGCGCTTGTGCGGGAAAATGCGACCTTGGTTGTACAGTATGCAAGAGTAGTAGCTGCACTGAGGATAGCTCCAGAACCTATCTGATGAAATCCTTTCCCTTGAATAGGGGTTCTTGGAGCTATTGAAGAAAGTATTATCTGCCCTGAAGCCATTGATGTTGAAGGAGCCAGGTGCTGATGCAGGACCTGGAAACCTTGGCAGTCTGGGGATTGGCTTCTGGACCTGAGGCCTGTGCTCAACATGATAGTTGAATTGGGGACCTGCAGCAGACTCAGGAACAGAAGTTGTGGGTTCAGTGGCTTCGCTGTCTTCTGAAGCTTTTGCTGGGGAGGGCTCCACATTAGCTTCGTTGTTGGTTGTGGCAGCCTCAAGATTTTCATCCTCCGCTTGACTAGCTGGAGGGTCGGTCACAAGCACGTTCTCCTGGAGAACTGCTTCTTGGTGGAGCAGAGGAGTGGGCTCTTGTGGTGCTTCTTTTGTGGCTGATGCAGCCGAAATGTCTTCAGCATAGACTTGAGGTCTTGGACCTTTGCGAAGCCTGCGGAACACAGACGACGACTGTGGGGTTGGAGTGGGCTGGGCCTCAAAGTCTTCTTCCTCTTGAGGGCGATTCGCCCATGAAACATCCTGTGCAATTGGCGTCAGTGGACGACCAATGCTGATGAGTTCGCTGTGTTCTAACGGAGGAAGGGCTGCATCATCTTCTACATTGTCACGATGACCAATGTCTTCAGCAGCGATGGGATCAGCTGCCGGAATGTCTTCAGCTTCAGGAGCCTCTGTGGAAGCAGGCTCATGAACCGTCAGTTGACGTTCTGCGTCAGGGTGAACCATAGAAATAGGTTCAACTATCAAGGGCTCTGTGGGAGCAGCCCGAGATTTCTTGGTCTTTCTCTTTTTCTTGCTGGGGGCAGTAGGAGAGGCTTCAGAGCTCTTCCTCTTCCTGGCTTCAGCCTCAGCAGTTCTTGTCTTCTTGAGCTCTGAAGCTGTTGACCGGCTCTTTGGCTTTGAGCCAGTCATTGCAGTTGCGAAGACAAGCGGAACTGCTTCCTGCCTTGGTGCCTCTGGTTCAGCTGGAACAGTCTTCTTCTTTTTCTTTGCGGCCATCTTGGGGTCGATGCCAGGACGCCCAAGTGCCTTGCGCTTCTCAGCCTCATTGTAGGCTTGCACACATCTGTCAGCCAGAGACTTCATCCGCTCACGTGAACCCTGAGCTTCTGCACGCTTCTTCAGAAAGTTTTCCTTTAGCTCATGCAACATGGTCTTGAAGCTCTTCACTTCTTGCACGCTGAGCTTGTCCATATTATTCTTGAACTGAGCCTTTTCATGATCAATTTTCTGCTTCAGTTCAACAATGCGCTGGGCAATGGCAAGTTCTGAAGCAATAGCACCTTGGAAGGCGACGCTTAGGCCAACTGGCAGCTGTAGATCTTCAAAGCTGATGTTTGGTGTGGCAAACCACTCGTCAATGAAGTTGTGGATGATGGCGACATCAAAGAGAGGCAGATTATTGAAGATTTCTGCTTCTTCTTTGCTCTTGATGAGTTGCTCAAGAGCGTCAACTCCAAGATCTTCATCACTTGACAGACCAATGGCTTCACTACGCAGGATGGCAGCAGCTGTGAGCTCTTTGCCAGTGTGAGACGGAGGCATCTTGTCCTTCTGGTGCCTTGAGACGCGTGATAAGTCTTCAGACTGCACACTGTCTTCAGGAGGTGCAGTCGCCAATGGCTTCGCCTTTGACATTTTTGGTGAAGGGGCTGGCTTTGAAGCTTTTGGCTTCTTCAACTGCTTAGGCTTTGGCACTCCAGGCACTGCTGGCGCTTCATCAGACTCAGTGTCAGCCGCAGGCTCATTCACTGCAGTCCCTTGAACCAAGATGTAGGTGATGAGGCCTTCAAGGTTGGCATACGGACCGATGACATTGGGTTCTGCTTCTCGTGTGCCATCTGCCCTTGGTGCTGAGGGACCAGGGTTGAAGTCTAACCCAAATTTCTTCTTGTTCTGCTTCGCTGAGTTTTGGGCAAACTGGAAGTTGCGCTTGAACAGATTGTCGTCACGACACCAAAGTAGTGACGACGGATGTGCATCATCAGGCTGTGGCCCACGAACCATGCATGGATAGAAGCTTTGGGAAATAGCTTCATCTCTGGACCTGGGTACAAGGTTCTTGTATAAGATGTCTCCCCACGGTCTTTTGATGGCACTTTTCTCAGCATACTCTTGGGTTGTGAAGCGGTATTTGAACCATTGTTCTGCCCAATAGCGTCGAATCCATTGGATTCGGGTCTTGCGCTGACCATAATTGTGACACTCTAAAAATTTTATTTGGTTTTTATCAAAAATTTTGTGGTTTTTGAGGAGAGGCCTTTTTATTTTTTTTTGTTTTCAGAAAAACCTTCCACTTAAAAACTTCCTTTGCCTTGGCAAGGATTTTATTTTTTTCAAACCTTGGTGTTTGATTTTTTTTGAAACTTCTTCTCTGTTGGTTCTCTCAAATTTAATTTTTGAGTTTAAATTATTTTTTCTTTTAAAATAAAGCTCTATGAAAATTTGGGATTTCCATATCTTGGAACCATCCTTGACTTGGCATTCTTGCCCATGTGATAAAACCTCTCCAAAACCTCCCCTACACCTTGTGATCAACCCAAGTTCTCTGTCCCAACTAATCCAAACAAGTTTTGGATTTTATTCTAATTATTTTCCCTCTCAAATCAATTCTGAAAATTATTTGGCGCCTTAGTGATTTTCAAAGCAAGTACTCTTTTTCATTTGAGTTTTGACCTCACACCAACTCCCCTGGATAGTCCTTTTTACCCACAACTCAGAACCATCTTGATCCACTCCTTCTCTTTTCAAATTTTTCAAAATTCAGTCTCTGCAAGTTTGGACCAGATTTGCCAAATTTGATGAAATTCATATCTACACTCCCCCAAAAATTCCACCAAAATTCATGCAACCTATTTGAGCAATGAGAAGCCACTCCACCAAGTATCAGCTCAAGGAAAAATCACCAGAGGCCAATTTCATTCTGTCGAACACCTTGCAAGCACTGCTGCTGTTCAAAATTCAGAAACATTCAGAGTTTAGTGTTGATCTTCGACAGAGTTTCAGTCACGCGGCCACAGTGCACTTGGCGCGTTGCACGCGGCTCTTTCTCCCTGGCCAGCACCCCCGCACGCGCGCTTGGCGTCTTCCTGGCGTCGGTGGCGCCCCTGGCCGCCCGCGCCGGCGTGTCTTGCGGCGACCGAGACCCCGTTACAGCCGTCAGGGGGCAAGAACGGCGGCTCAACGCCGTTCTGCGCCGCCCATCGCTCCCTGGCTCTCCGCGTGGCCTCATGCACGCCAGCGCACGCCCGTGCACCGCCACCGCGGTCGGCAAGCACAGGACGCGCTCCCTGCCGCTGACGGGCCCGCGCCGCCCCGTTCTGTCGAACTCCCTCCTAAGCACCAATCTCCAGCTCGATTAGCACCAAAACGGACCCAGTAGACTCCCACGATGGCGCTCGACTCCCTAATCACCCCCGACCGAGCACCGCGCCGCCGTAATCGCTCACCGGAGACCCCGTTCACGGCAACCGCCTCGGGCCGCCTATAAAAAGGGCCCCCGAGCTCAACCTCGTGCACGCCTCATCCCCACTCCGCACCAGCGCCACGCCAGGCCACTCGGAGGACCTCGAGGAGGTCTCCTCCCCCAGCTCCGGCCACCCCGATCCGCCTCGGCCTCCACCTCGATTCACTCCGGTGAGGCCATCTCTGGCGCACAAACCCCATCCGTTACCCTCTCTAGCTACCAGCAGCCTTACCCCCTCTTCAATTTAACCCTTGCAGCTCTCTCCGACGAGCCTCTCGACCACCCGAGCCGCCGTCCGCCGGAGCAAAGCTCGCCGTCGACGTGGTGCTCGCCGACCGCCTCCACCACCATCAACCGACGCGGAAGGGTGCCCTGAGTACGGAGGTACCCTCCGATCTCTCTGCCTCACCGTGGATCGCCGCCGGCGACCACCGCGGCTCTCGGGCACCGGCGAACTCTGCCGCCCCGTTTGAACATTTGAACCTGACGAGTGGGACCCCACCGTCAGCCTCTCTGCCCTTTCTATCGAACCGTTTTCTGGAAGCGCCTTCGGGCAAATACGTCTTTCCTCTGGGCTGGCGTAGTCGCTACCGAAGCGCTTTTTGTTTTTATAAGCTAGCCCCTGGAAATCTTCTGTTTCATTACAGATGAGTCCCTGGACAAAAACCCTTATAACTTTTAAACAGAAAAGTATTTTTGATTGATTCTTCTTCTGTTCTCTTTAAAATTTTGTCTAGTTTTTTATCAGATTTATTTGAAAATTATTTGAAGAACTTTCTGTGCACTCCTTGGTATTTACGATAGCGCATATATTTTCTTTATACCGTAGATACCGAAGGAGGTGACGGAGCCGCGAACTTCACCGAGCTAGGCTCCGACTACTCCGAACCAGGCAAGCATGTTTGAACTTTTGATATGATGAGTGTCTTGGCATGTTCTGCATTTAGCTAGTTTCATGGCATGTTGATGAGCATACCGATGAACGTCATTTTATGCAATGTTGAGGTAAGTGAGTTCGATGATCCATAAGTGGATGAATGTGAGTAAGAATGGCCATGTGTTGGCATGAGGATGGGTAAGATGGCAGTGTTGTAGCATGCCAGGCTTATGCCAGACTACGTGACTTCAATGTCAGCTCGTATCACACCAGTTCCTTTCATTCCGCCTTCCCTGTACTACCACACGTTTTCCGCAAGGAATATGGTTTAGTAAGTTGTAAACCGCTTTCCTGGTACACACCAAAAGGAGAGGCCGGGATGATGGTTCCATGGCCCTGGATTAAAGCCAGTCATCCGGTCAGGGGGCATGGGTGTTTCCGGTTGGGACCGAGAGGGGGGCACCCCTTAGAGCGCGCATATATAAATTTGATCCCATGCTATTCGAGATTGTGATCTCCCCGTCTCAAAAGTTTTTCTTGGACGGTGTCTAGGGTGATTCCTAGCATCGAGAGGTAGGATGGGTGTGTACTGGTTAGTTGTGTTTTCTTCTGAAATACCGTAAACGGAACTAGTCCTTCGTGACTACGGAACTCCGTTGGCTGTGGGAATAATTTTGTACAAACTCTGCAGAGTCATATATTCCTCCAAATCATCTATTCCATGTCCAAATTCGTATTATCTTGTCCTAACAGTGACAGTTTTGATGACAGAGACTCCGGTGATTCGCATGAGTGCTAATTCCGGTTAAAAGAATATTCCTGTGGATGGACTAACCCAATTATTCTCATGAATTAAATGCTTATTATGAGTATTATTTACTTATGAATCAAAGCCCTTTCTGTGATGTCGCCCCGACGTCCGACTGTGGCATTTCTTTTAAAGCCCTTTCCTGTGATGTCGCCCCGACGTCCGACTGTGGCATTTCTTTTAAAAGCCCTTTCTGTGATGTCGCCCCGACGTCCGACTGTGGCATTTCTTTTAAAAGCCCTTTCTGTGATGTCGCCCCGACGTCCGACTGTGGCATTTCTTTTAAAGCCCTTTTCTGTGATGTCGCCCCGACGTCCGACTGTGGCATTTCTTTTAAAGCCCTTTCTGTGACGTCGCCCCGACGTCCGACTGAGGTATTTCTTTTAAGCCCTTTATGTGGTGTCGCTAAGACGCCCGACTGTGGCATCTTTTTCCTTATATTTATTTGTTCACCTTTCGAGGCGTCGCTTCAGACCCCCGATCGGTAATTATTTATGTTCTGTTGGGATTTCAGGCGGACTACCGCCGTTTCCCTTTTACTTACCTTGTTATGATAATTTGAATGTACATTTGGTGAATTAATCATGACGCATCCATGCATGCATTTGTTATATCTTACGTCCGAACTGTCTTGCGAGTACTTTCAAAGTACTCACTGGCTTGTTGATTTGGCCAGATGCTGACGAAGGCGATCTCATGGATGAAGAGTTTGATAGCGAGTCCGACACCTAGAGGAGTCCCAGTCAGTCTCGTGCGACCCTGGATTTGGTCACTGTTTTATATCCGCTTCCGCTACCCAATAAATTCATCGAGCCTCACCTCGACGCTCGATGAGATGATAGACATAGAGTCTTGCATTTCTCTCCCCGCTGTGTTTTTCCACCACCGCCATATCCTCGAGTCAGTAGTATGCCTCCACACCACTGTGTCATGTCCGCCATTATGTATAATTATTGGCGTGCTTGTAATAATTTGGTTGAGCAACCGTAGTTCAACCCTGTAATATATTTTATGCTACTGGCTTATTGTATCAAGAAATTTTCTACCAGTGAGGAGAATTTCTCTCATACTGGACTCAAAAGATTGGTTTCTCAATAAATATTTTTATTGGAAAACCGGTCGTGACAATAATTCTCTTCAGGATCTGTTTTATACATTTCTGCCAGTTCATCAGGCAGATCTTTGGATGTTCCTCCACGTCGCTGTCTGCCCCCCTTCCTTGCTGCTGTTTCTAAAGCCATAAACCTTAACTTGGAAGGCTTCAAGACGTTCAAAGGCTTCAAAGGCTTTCTTTTGCTGGACCAACAGGAACTGGCTTCAGGAGAATTTGTAGATGGCCGACAACAGCTGCGAGTCTCAGACCTTCGCCAACGTGCCCGATGGGTTCGTCAAGCTTCTTTCCTTCATCGTTCAGGTCGCGATGGGGCCATCTGTGCGCCCAGTCTTCACACTCTACTAGCACCGAGTCAACGACAGTCTGACCATGCACCAGGCCGCGGTGCAGTTCAAGGGAGGGCGTGGTGAGTTACGCCGCTTCCGATTCGTGGGAAGAGCCATGCCTACGGAGAGGCATGCTACGCAGATGGCAGCCCGCGAGGCGATAGCTCGTCTCAGGGATGTCCTTTCCGTGATGAAGACTCCTCGTTACCGTTATCTTCCGTGCCATGTGCCTTACACCTGTCACTACGCATACTCCTGCCCCAGAGGAGAACGAGACGAGGCTTTTGAGATGCTCATTGAGTATCTCCGGGCCTTGGAGGCAGCCTTCGACAACCTGGTGGACGACTTCGTAGCTACCCGCATGGACTCAGTTCATGGCTGTGCTGCCAACAGGAGGGAGCTCCTACCAATCGCACCGCCACTGACTTTTGTCTCGTCATCAGCATCTTTTACGCCTGCTCGTCGCCTGCCTTCTACCGAAGAATTCAACCAAGTCATTGCGCCCACTCCAGCGCGCACTGCACCAACCTTCGCGCCCACTCCTGTACGTGTTGCTCCGCCCTTGGCAACCGCTCCGTCCGCTCTGCGCAACACTACACGTATGGAGCCCATTAGCGAGGAGGAAGTCGAGTCCCCAACCTCGCTACGCCTCGCCCTCGGCAGGGCAAAGGAGGTCGTCAACATCTCCGCCTGAGTACGCTTAGCTGCCGTGTATTGTACCGCTTTGTAGGATATGTACATAGGTTGTGAGAAGTAGCCTGTTTGCGCATCATGTAGGATCTGGGGAAGTGCACTAGCCTAAATAACATGTCAGGATTATGTACGCATATCCTGAGTGATGTATTGTATAATTACCGCCCGCGTGTAAGATGTGTAATGAGCAGTCCTTCTTCGTGCGCACGTCGATTTGTTTTCTTAAGTAAGCTGAGTTATTTAATTCAATTTGCCAGCTTTATGCATTTATGGTTTTGTTTTGCGACTCTTTCCGCTTTTCTTATGAGTTTTACAAAAATATATCCCCAGAGTGAAAAATGTCTTGTCCTTGGACACATTCCATGCCAACTCCACCAGAGGAAATTTATGATGCTCAACCCAACAACGAGTTCACTCAGGGACAGTCAAGCCAACAGGGCAGTGAATCGGCACTTTCACAAATGTGCCGCCTTTATGAGCAGAGTCAACAACAACATCGCGAGATGATGAACCAAGTCATCAACATGGGGAATCATCATGGACAGTATCAGCAGCATTCCAAGTTATCTGAGCTACAGAAGACACGTCCTCAAACATTTTCTCACACTGACAAGCCTCTTGAAGCCGAGGACTGGCTTCGAGATATGGAGAGGAAATTAATTATTGCAAAGTGTTCAGATCTCGAGAAAGTACTATATGCTCCACACTATCTCACAGGAGCAGCCGCATCGTGGTGGGAGAATTTTCTGCACATGCATCCCAACGAAAATGACATAACCTGGGAGGATTTCAAGGAAGGTTTCCGTGGTGCACATATTCCTAAGAGTATTATGAAAATCAAGAAGAGAGAATTCGATGACCTCAAACAAAGGAACATGACAGTGTCAGATTACAACAGTCAATTTACCCTATTATCCCGCTACGCCAATGAGGAGCGTATGACTGAAATCAAGAAGATGGAGAAATTCCTTGACGGTCTAGTGCCCGCACTTAAATGCCAACTGGTCGTGCACACTTTTCCTGATTTTAAAACACTGGTGGACAAAGCCATTACTCCGGAAAATGAGAGACGCAGTCTGGAAGATATCCGCAAGCGAAAAAGGGACCAGACTACTCACGCTCGCAATCACCGAAGCAAGACAGATTTTCGAAAGGGTGGGACACACAAATTCACATCCAATGTCTCACGCCCAATCAAGAATTTTCATGCAAGGGACAAGGAATTCACCTATCGTCCCGGCGTTACTTGTTACGCTTGTGGAGAAGAAGGGCACTATGCCAAACAGTGCCCCAAGCCAAGGAGTTCAACCCCAAAGCCGAACAACGGCGGCAATAATTCAGCGCCCAAGCGAAGCAATTTCAATCCCAACAATAACCACAGGAAGGGTCATCTGAACCACGTAACCAAAGAGGAGGCACAAAATGCTCCGGATATCGTACTCGGTACGTTTCCTGTCAACACAATACCTGCAATGGTTTTGTTTGATTCTGGAGCTTCTCACTCTTTCATTTCGAAAAGTTTTGCTTTGCAAAATAATTTTTCGTTGCTTCCTTTGGAGAAATCCATAATCATCAAGTCCCCTGGGATTCAGCAAGTTTCTCAGAATTACTGTCAGAATGTGGTCATTGAGTTCGAAGGATTGGAGTTTCATGCAAATCTTATTGTATTGGAAAATAAAGGACTGGATGTCATCCTAGGGATGGATTGGCTAACCACCAATAAAGGTTTTATCGACTGTTTCAACAGGACCGTGATTCTCACACACCACCAAGGGAAGACAATAAGAGTATCAGCCAAGGAAGGAAAAAGACCCCGGCAACCGAGATTAAATAAGGTGGACGTTTCTGAGCTAAACAAGGTTCCAGTAGTGTGTGAATTTCCAGATGTATTCCCTGAAGAGCTGCCAGGCATGCCACCAGACCGAGAAATAGAATTCCGCATTGAGCTAGCACCAGGAACCGCCCCCATATACAAGAAACCATACAGAATGGCACCATCCGAGTTGGTCGAGTTGAAGAAGCAAATAAAGGAATTACTGGAAAAAGGATACATTCGAGCCAGCTCCTCACCTTGGGGATCACCAATTTTATTCGCCAAAAAGAAGGATGGAACACTAAGATTGTGTATTGACTATCGAGCACTTAACATGGTCACAGTCAAAAACAAATACCCGATGCCAAGAATAAATGATTTATTTGATCAGCTCGCTCAGGCCAAGGTATTCTCAAAAATTGACTTAAGGTCAGGATACCATCAATTGAAGGTGCGAACGGAAGATATCCCCAAAACAGCCTTCACCTCCAGATATGGACTGTACGAGTTCACAGTGATGCCATTTGGATTAACTAACGCCCCAGCATATTTTGTTCACCTCATGAACAAAGTATTTATGAAGTTTATGGACAAGTTCGTCGTGGTATTCATCGATGATATACTAGTATATTCCAAGACACCAGAAGAGCATGCAGAACGTCTCAGGATTGTGCTAGGAGAGCTAAAAAAACAAAAATTGTATGCCAAGTTCAGCAAGTGCGAATTTTGGCTAAGACAAGTAGGCTTTCTAGGCCACATACTGACCCAAGACGGTATCGCAGTGGACCCAGAGAAAGTCAAGGCCGTACTCGACTGGAAATCACCAGCCAGCGTAACGGACATACGGAGTTTCTTGGGAATGGCAGGATATTACCGCAGATTTATTGAAGGATTTTCCACCATAGCCAAGCCTATGACACAGTTGCTCAAGAAAGATAAGAAGTTTGAGTGGACAGAAGCCTGCGAGAAAAGTTTCCAAGAGCTAAAGCGGAAGTTAACAACAGCACCGGTATTAATTGTACCCGACATACACAAGAATTTTGAATTATATTGTGACGCGTCCAGAAAGGGTCTCGGATGCGTGTTGATGCAAGAAGGCAAGGTTGTCGCCTACGCTTCAAGGCAACTTCGCAAGCATGAGGAAAATTATCCCACTCATGACTTAGAAATGGCAGCAGTTATTCATGCACTCAAGGAATGGAGGCATTTCTTACTTGGGAATCGATGTGAAATATATACGGATCACAAAAGTCTCAAATATATTTTCACGCAGCCAGAACTAAATTTACGGCAACGACGCTGGTTGGAATTGGTAAAGGATTATGATGTTGGGATCCATTACCATCCAGGGAAAGCAAATGTGGTGGCCGATGCCCTGAGTCGGAACCCCAGCTCCGGCGGGAACTATCGGCACATCTTGAGGGCCGAATTCCATCAAGAATTTGCCAAGCTCAACTTGATAATGGTAGCAGAAGGCACCATATCAAACTTGGTAATACAACCCAACCTTGTGAAGAAAATTAAAGAAGCTCAGCCCGGTCACCCCAGCATTGAAGGAATTAAAAGAAAGTTGAGTATGGGCAAAGCCTCGGAATTCGTCATAGACAATGAAGGAATATTATGGTACGGAGAAAGGCTATGCGTGCCAAACATAGAAGACCTTAAACAGCAAGTTTTAGCTGAAGCACACACCACTCCATATTCGATCCACCCTGGAGGAACCAAAATGTATAAGGATATTCAGGAAAGATTTTGGTGGCACAGTATGAAGAGGGACATAGCCGCCTTCATTGCATGTTGCGACTCATGTCAACGCATAAAAGATGAACATCAGAGACCAGCCGGACTACTGCAACCTAAAAAAATACCTGAGTGGAAATGGGATGAAATAGGGATGGATTTTATTGTCGGACTACCTCGGTCACGACATGGGAATGATGCCATATGGGTCATCACTGACAGGTTGACCAAAGTGGCACACTTTATTCCAGTGAAGACAACCTACACCACTCAGAGGCTTGCCAGGATTTATCTTTCCCGCATAGTTTGTCTGCACAGTGTCCCGAAGACTATAATATCTGACAGAGGCACTCAGTTCGTCTCAAGATTTTGGGAGCATTGACAACAGGCTCTGGGAACCCAACTAGCCTTCAGTACCGCATACCATCCACAGACTGATGGACAAACAGAACGCGTAAACCAGGTTTTAGAAGACATGCTGAGGGCATGTGTCCTCACCTACGGAACCAGTTGGGAAGAAAGCCTGCCATACGCCGAGTTCGCATACAACAATAGCTACCAGGCCAGCCTACAAATGGCACCATTTGAGGCTTTATACAGGCGAAGATGTCGTACCCCGCTAAATTGGTCAGAGACCGGAGACAACCGCATATTCGGGCCAAGACCTGCTCAGAGAAGCCGAGGAAAAGGTCAAGCTAATCAGAGACCGACTTAAGACCGCTCAAAGTCGACAGAAGAGTTATTATGATCAGAAACATCGTAGGGTCAGCTTCGAACCCGGTGAGTTCGTATACCTGAGAGTATCCCCTATGAGAGGATTGCAACGATTCAGGATAAAAGGGAAGTTAGCACCAAGATTCATTGGACCATTCTGCATAGTGGCACGAAGAGGCACTGTAGCCTACCAGCTAGACTTACCCGAGGACTTATCCGATTCCACGACGTGTTCCATGTCTCTCAATTGAGGAAGTGCGTACGCAACCCAGAGAAACAAGTATCCCATGAAAACATTGATGTGCAGCCAGACCTCACTTATCGAGAACGTCCCGTAAGAATATTAGAGGAATCTGAAAGGAGGACCCGACAGAAGACCATCAAGTTTTTCAAAGTCCAGTGGAGCAATCACACCGACAGTGAAGCAACTTGGGAAAGCGAGGATTTTCTTCGGACAGAGCATCCACACCTATTTAAGGATCAGCTGAAATCTCGGGGACGAGATTTTTCCTAAGGGGGTAGGTGTTGTGACACTCTAAAATTTTAATTTGGTTTTTATCAAAAACTTTGTGGTTTTTTGAGGAGAGGCCTTTTAAATTTTCTTTCAGAAAACCTTCCACTTAAAAACTTCCTTTGCCTTGGCAAGGATTTTATTTTTTTCAAACCTTGGTGTTTGATTTTTTTGAAACTTCTTCTCTGTTGGTTCTCTCAAATTTAATTTTTGAGTTTAAATTATTTTTCTTTTAAAATAAAGCTCTATGAAAATTTGGGATTTCCATATCTTGGAACCATCCTTGACTTGGCATTCTTGCCCATGTGATAAAACCTCTCCAAAACCTCCCCTACACCTTGTGATCAACCCAAGTTCTCTGTCCCAACTAATCCAAACAAGTTTTGGATTTTATTCTAATTATTTTCCCTCTCAAATCAATTCTGAAAATTATTTGGGGCCTTAGTGATTTTCAAAGCAAGTACTCTTTTCATTTGAGTTTTGACCTCACACCAACTCCCCTGGATAGTCCTTTGTACCCACAACTCAGAACCATCTTGATCCACTCCTTCTCTTTTCAAATTTTTCAAAATTCAGTCTCTGCAAGTTTGGACCAGATTTGCCAAATTTGATGAAATTCATATCTACACTCCCCAAAAATTCCACCAAAATTCAGGCAACCTATTTGAGCAATGAGAAGCCACTCCACCAAAAATCAGCTCAAGGAAAAATCTCCAGAGGCCAAAAACATTCTGTCGAACACCTGAGCTACACTGTTCCTTTGCAAATTTAGAAAGTTCAGAGATTCAGTTATCTTTTTTCCTTCGTCAGACTCGGTCACGCGGCCACAGTGCGCCCTGGCGCGTGCACGCAGCCTCTTCTCCCTGGCCAGCACCCCGCACGCACGCTTGGCCGATCCCTGGCGTCGGGTAGCGACGAGCCTCGCCGGCGTTGGAAGCTTCTGCGGTGGCTGCACCTTCCGTGGCGGCCAACAAGGGCCCGAGCCCTCTCACCACGCCACCCGGCGCCACCCAACACCCCCTGGCTCTCCGCGTGTCCCTGCCATGCCAGCGCACGCCCGTGGCACCGTCGCCGTGGCCCGGCAAGCACGGAACGTGCTCCCTGCCACCAACGGGCCGCGCCACCCCCGTTCCGTCGAGCTCGCCCATAGCACCAAATCCTAGCCCGTTTAGCACCTAAATGGGACCGGTGGACCTCAACGGCGATGCCCAAGCCCCTAATCCCACTGCCCAACCACGGCACCACCGTAATCACTCACCGGAGACCCCCGTTCACGGCAACCTCCTCGGGCCGCCTATAAAAAGGGCCCCTGAGCTCACCCTCGTGCACGCATCATCACCACTCCTCACCAACGCTTCGCCAGGCCACTAGGAGGTCCTCGAGGAGGTCTCCTCCCCCAACTCCGGCCGCCCCGATCCGCCTCGGCCTCCACCACGATTCGCTCCGGTGAGGCCATCTCCGGCGCCCAAACCCCGTCCGTTACCCCCTCTAGCTACCAGAAGCCTAACCCCCTCTTCAATTTGATCTCTGCAGCCCTCTCCGACGAGTCCCTCGACCACCCGAGCCGCCGTTCGTCGGAGCAAAGCTCGCCGTCGACGTGGTACTCGCCGGCGACCACCACCACCACCAACCGACGCGGAATGGCGCCCTGAGCACGGAGGTACCCTCCGATCCCCCTGCCTCGCCGTGGATCGCCGCCGGCGACCACCGCGGCTCTCGGGCACCGGCGAACTCTGCCGCCCCGTTTGAACATTTGAACCTGACGAGTGGGACCCCACCGTCAGCCTCTCTGCCCTTTCTATCGAACCGTTTTCTGGAAGCGCCTTCGGGCAAATACGTCTTTCCTCTGGGCTGGCGTAGTCGCTACCGAAGCGCTTTCTGTTTTTATAAGCTAGCCCCTGGAAATCTTCTGTTTCATTACAGATGAGTCCCTGGACAAAAACCCTTATAACTTTTAAACAGAAAAGTATTTTTGATTGATTCTTCTTCTGTTCTCTTTAAAATTTTGTCTAGTTTTTTATCAGATTTATTTGAAAATTATTTGAAGAACTTTCTGTGCACTCCTTGGTATTTACGATAGCGCATATATTTTCTTTATACCGTAGATACCGAAGGAGGTGACGGAGCCGCGAACTTCACCGAGCTAGGCTCCGACTACTCCGAACCAGGCAAGCATGTTTGAACTTTTGATATGATGAGTGTCTTGGCATGTTCTGCATTTAGCTAGTTTCATGGCATGTTGATGAGCATACCGATGAACGTCATTTTATGCAATGTTGAGGTAAGTGAGTTCGATGATCCATAAGTGGATGAATGTGAGTAAGAATGGCCATGTGTTGGCATGAGGATGGGTAAGATGGCAGTGTTGTAGCATGCCAGGCTTATGCCAGACTACGTGACTTCAATGTCAGCTCGTATCACACCAGTTCCTTTCATTCCGCCTTCCCTGTACTACCACACGTTTTCCGCAAGGAATATGGTTTAGTAAGTTGTAAACCGCTTTCCTGGTACACACCAAAAGGAGAGGCCGGGATGATGGTTCCATGGCCCTGGATTAAAGCCAGTCATCCGATCAGGGGGCATGGGTGTTTCCGGTTGGGACCGAGAGGGGGGGCACCCCTTAGAGCGCGCATATATAAATTTGATCCCATGCTATTCGAGATTGTGATCTCCCCGTCTCAAAAGTTTTTCTTGGACGGTGTCTAGGGTGATTCCTAGCATCGAGAGGAAGGATGGATGTGTACTGGTTAGTTGTGTTTTCTTCTGAAATACCGTAAACGGAACTAGTCCTTCGTGACTACGGAACTCCGTTGGCTATGGGAATAATTTTGTACAAACTCTGCAGAGTCATATATTCCTCCAAATCATCTATTCCATGTCCAAATTCGTATTATCTTGTCCTAACAGTGACAGTTTTGATGACAGAGACTCCAGTGATTCGCATGAGTGCTACTTCCGGTTAAAAGAATATTCCTGTGGATGGACTAACCCAATTATTCTCATGAATTAAATGCTTATTATGAGTATTATTTACTTATGAATCAAAGCCCTTTCTGTGATGTCGCCGCGACGTCCGACTGTGGCATTTCTTTTAAAGCCCTTTCCTGTGATGTCGCCCCGACGTCCGACTGTGGCATTTCTTTTAAAAGCCCTTTCTGTGATGTCGCCCCGACGTCCGACTGTGGCATTTCTTTTAAAAGCCCTTTCTGTGATGTCGCCCCGACGTCCGACTGTGGCATTTCTTTTAAAGCCCTTTTCTGTGATGTCGCCCCGACGTCCGACTGTGGCATTTCTTTTAAAGCCCTTTCTGTGACGTCGCCCCGACGTCCGACTGAGGTATTTCTTTTAAGCCCTTTATGTGGTGTCGCTAAGACGCCCGACTGTGGCATCTTTTTCCTTATATTTATTTGTTCACCTTTCGAGGCGTCGCTTCAGACCCCCGATCGGTAATTATTTATGTTCTGTTGGGATTTCAGGCGGACTACCGCCGTTTCCCTTTTACTTACCTTGTTATGATAATTTGAATGTACATTTGGTGAATTAATCATGACGCATCCATGCATGCATTTGTTATATCTTACGTCCGAACTGTCTTGCGAGTACTTTCAAAGTACTCACTGGCTTGTTGATTTGGCCAAATGCTGACGAAGGCGATCTCATGGATGAAGAGTTTGATAGCGAGTCCGACACCTAGAGGAGTCCCAGTCAGTCTCGTGCGACCCTGGATTTGGTCACTGTTTTATATCCGCTTCCGCTACCCAATAAATTCATCGAGCCTCACCTCGACGCTCGATGAGATGATAGACATAGAGTCTTGCATTTCTCTCCCCGCTGTGTTTTTCCACCACCGCCATATCCTCGAGTCAGTAGTATGCCTCCACACCACTGTGTCATGTCCGCCATTATGTATAATTATTGGCGTGCTTGTAATAATTTGGTTGAGCAACCGTAGTTCAACCCTGTAATATATTTTATGCTACTGGCTTATTGTATCAAGAAATTGTCTACCAGTGAGGAGAATTTCTCTCATACTGGACTCAAAAGATTGGTTTCTCAATAAATATTTTTATTGGAAAACCGGTCGTGACAATAATTCTCTTCAGGATCTGTTTTATACATTTCTGCCAGTTCATCAGGCAGATCTTTGGATGTTCCTCCACGTCGCTGTCTGCCCCCCTTCCTTGCTGCTGTTTCTAAAGCCATAAACCTTAACTTGGAAGGCTTCAAGACGTTCAAAGGCTTCAAAGGCTTTCTTTTGCTGGACCAACAGGAACTGGCTTCAGGAGAATTTATGTGATGCTGTAGGAATTCTGCAAATGAATGCAAACTATGAGAACCAAAGGATTCTCCCACGGACATGTACATGTGACAGCATTAAGGTGCGAGGGAAGGGGAAGAGGTCATATGCATTCTCAGAAGATTTTGAAGATAAATCAGTTTAGAAGACATTGACCTCATCGTGCAAAGACATTCACTCATAGATAAGAAGTTGGTTCCAGATTTGTACGAATCCACATATCAGTACAAGTGAGGAATCTAACTACTTTTTGAAGCACAAGTGAATATTCTAGGCATGTTATGAGATGCAGTTTGAGAGAGATCTAGTTTGTGTGAGCAGAAACTGCTGGTGGTAGAAAGTGACAGATCAATAGGATCAACGGTGCTGTAAAAAGGCAGTTTTATTTACCACACTGAGAACTGCTAGACGGAGCGAGAGATGAGGCCGAGCAGTTCACTCGTCCGTGCCCTAACTTGGCGACGGAGGAGACCTACGGCGACGGCGGAGAGGACGATGTTCGCGGTCGGCGTGAAGACAACGTCGGAGAGGTTGCGGCAGCGAAGCGCTTCGTCGTCGGCGTCGTCGAGAGCTAGCGGTGGCGCTAGGGTTCGTGCGAGGGTGGAAGAAGAGATAGTTACCGCTGTTAGTGTGTATTTATAGGCATAGGGGCGGCACTGTGCTATTACACAGGTGCCCCTAGTGATTCGCATCTGAGGAACGCGTGGCCAGTTTGCGGAAGTTTGGGGTTTGTTACATGTCCCACGCACGCCTGGATTGTCGCGTGGTCGTTCCTGCTTCCCCGGATTTTATGTGGAGGAATGAGCATTGAAAACGGACTTTATGGTTGTCTCTATATCTTCTGCTAACAAGGACGCAGTGAAGACATTCGACAGTTTCAATAGAATGCATATGACTTGGAGAGATAGAGTTTGAGATAGAAAGCATAGAGAAGTTGGGGTCCGATCACATTCACTTAGTTTAAAAGATTCAACACGAAGATATAGCTATAAGTGAATGCTATAGAGGACAAAACACTAGTATATATATATATATATATATATATATATATATATATATATATATATATAATCAACATAGTGAAGATAATCATGAAAATATGTTGAGTTCGAAGCCAAACCAAATGTGAAGACATTGCAAGGTAACTCCATGAGTGAAACACTTCAAAATAGAATGTTTGGTGGTGGCGTTACCCACCGTATAGGAAGTATTAGACCAAGACACGGCGCACAATTATCGTGGCGCTCCGAAGTCAAATTCCACATTAATGTATTCACACTTAGAATGTAAGTCTTCATTGATTGAAGATATACTTTACTTCGTGTGTTCCACATCTAAGTCATCAGTATGCATAAGTGTTAGGATGTGTGCCTGATCACAGGACATTTGAGGATTCCAAGATATTTAGCTCACACTGTAACTTGCAAAACCTCTTCTCATCCAAGGGCTTGGTGCAGATATCTGCCAATTGCTCTTCAGTGTTGACGTGTATGATATCAATATCTTCCTTCACAACATGATCTCTGAGAAAGTGATGACGAATTTCAATGTGCTTTGTCTTCGAGTGCTGAACTGGGTTGTTGGCAATCTTGATGGCGCTTTCGTTGTCGCAGTAGAGTGGCACTTGCTTCAGATGAATGCCATAGTCTTTGAGTGTTTGCTTCATCCATAGAAGCTGAGCGCAGCAAGATCCAGCAACAATGTATTCAGATTCAGCAGTGGAGAGAGATACACAGTTCTGCTTCTTTGAAGACCAACATACAAGTGATCGTCCCAGAAAATGACATGTGCCTGATGTAGACTTGCGATCCACCTTGTCACCAGCATAATCAGCATCCGAGAATCCAACCAAATCAAACTCTGAGCCCTTTGGATACCATAATCCTAGTGTTGGGGTGTGAGCCAAATATCGAAGAATTCGCTTCACAGCTAAGTGATGCGATTCCTTTGGTGCCGCTTGGAATCGAGCACACATGCAAACACTAAGCATAATATCTGGCCTAGATGCACATAGATAAAGTAAAGAACCAATCATGGAGCGGTATACCTTTTGATCGAACTCTTTACCATTGTCGTCGGGACCCGGATGATGTTTCGCTGGCATTGGAGTCGTGAAGCCTTTGCAGTCTTGCATCCCAAATTTCTTCATGCAATCTTTGAGGTACTTCTCTTGAGATATGAAGATGCCATTGCGTTGCTGACGTATTTGAAGACCAAGGAAGAACTTCAGCTCACCCATCATGGACATCTGATATTGCTCTTGCATCATATATCCAAACTCGTCAGTGTATTTCTGATTGGTGCAGCCGAAGATAATGTCATCCACATATATTTGGCACACAAACAGTTCACCATCATATGCCTTCGTGAAGAGAGTGGGGTCGAGGGAACTAGGTTTGAAGCCTTTGCTCTTCAGGAAGTATTTGAGTGTGTCATACCAAGCCCGAGGGGCTTGTTTGAGGCCATACAGTGCCTTGTTGAGCTTGTACACCATATCAGAATGTTTTGGATCTTCAAAGCCAGGCGGTTGTGCAACATACACTTCTTCAATCTTGTCATTGAGAAAAGCGCTCTTCACATCCATTTGATATAGAAGAATGTTATGATGATTTGCATAGGCTAGCAGTATGGGTATGGCTTCAAGCCTAGCCACAGGAGCAAATGTTTCATCGAAGTCAATCCCTTCAACTTGAGTGTAACCTTGAGCAACGAGACGGGCTTTGTTTCTGACAACTTGACCATGCTCATCTTGCTTGTTGCGATATATCCATTTGGTGCCTATTAAATTGTGCTTGCGAGGATCAGTACGCTTAACCAGTTCCCATACATTATTCATCTCAAACTGTTGAAGATCTTCTTGCATAGCTTGAATCCATTCAGGTTCCATAAGGCTTCTTCAACTTTCTTGGGATCAGATATTGAGACAAATGCGAAGTGCCCACAGAAATTTGGTAGCTGTGTTGCCCTTGAACGAGTGAGTGGACCAGGTGCATTGATGCTATCAATTATTCTTTCAATCTGCACTTCATTGGCAACGCGAGGATGTACAGGGCGAAGACTTTGCTCTTGCTGTTCACTATCGTTGTTGGAAGGAATGTCTTCAGGATGAGCAATGTCTTCATGTTGATCAGGTGCTGAAATGATAAGTTCTTCTTCAGGATGAGTTTCAGAAGGTATAATGTCTCCAGTTCCCATTAGCTTGATTGATTCACTGGATGGAACTTCATCTAGCACACTTGGCAGCTACTCTCTTTGTGATCCGTTGGTCTCATCGAACCGCACATCCACTGTTTCAACCACTTTGTAATGAAAGAGATTGAAGACTCTGTAGGAGTGCGAATCCTTTCCATATCCAAGCATAAAACCCTCATGTGCTTTTGGTGCAAATTTTGAGGTGTGATGTGGGTCCTTGATCTAGCACCTTGCGCCAAATACTCTGAAGTAACTGACATTTGGCTTCTTGCCAGTAAGGAGCTCATAGGATGTCTTGTTGAGAAGCTTGTGAAGATAAACATAAGTGATCCTTCTTGAACTTGACGCCCTCGATGCCTATGACATGCTTCTTCCTTGCAAGGGTGTGGAGGTTCCTCATGCCAGCATGTCCTAGCCTCCGATGCCAGAGCCAGCATTCAGAAGCTTTTGCTAGAAGACATATGGCAAGTTGTGGTCCTACTGAGAAATCTACCATGTACAAATCATCTTTCTGATACCCTTCAAACACTAGAGACTTGTCAGATTCCATTAGTACAAGGCAACGATATTTTCCAAACATCACAATCATGTTTAAATCACAAAGCATTGAAACAGACATTAAGTTGAAACCAAGGGATTCAACAAGCATGACTTTATCCATGTGTTGATCCTTTGAGATTGCAACTCTACCTAGACCCAATACCTTGCTTTTACCAGTGTCAGCAAATGTGATGTGACTTTTGTCAGATGGACGTAGTGTTGAGTCCATGAGAAGGCTTCGCTTGCCAATCATGTGATTGGTACACCCACTATCAATAATCCATTCTGAAGCAGCTGGTGTCGTACCCTACAGTGCAGTTAGGGGGATAGGCTTCACGAAGAGAATTGTGAAGCAAAAACATTTGACGAACCAGTGGATTATGAAAGCTTAGATTGAGATTTGGACTGATAGGGCGAGTAGCAAGCGATTCAGGAACAAAGTACATAATAAGACCATTTGGGCATTTGATCTTGCGCCCTACAAGATGTTTAAGGTCCCCAGCAATAGCGTAAGACGATTTTGGTTTTCGGCTGGAGACCTTTCCCTGCAAAAGAGAGTTAAGCTTTCTTAGCCACCCACATCTTCAAGGGTGGCTTTAAAGCAATGAGTCTAAGTGCAGCATCTGAGAACTTTGGCTTTGGAGCCCTAGCAAAAAGTCTTGCAGGTGGACAATAGTACTCATAAGAATAAGCAGAATAGTTCTTGGTCTTATGAACATGGCAGTTTGATGAAACGCGCTCATATTCACAGGCCTGAGTATGGTTTCCCTGCAAAACATTTGCGTTAGTGCGACTCAGGTGAGTCCTCTGTCTGTATGAAGCCTTTGGACCGTATGAAGCCTGTGGTCTGGGGTTTGTCTTCTTCACCTGTGGTGTCATGATGACATTCACAGGAAGATTCTCCAAACACCTTTTCGGCACCCAGATCTTCTTCATAGGCGGTCCATTCCTGCAGTTAGTACCAATATACCTGGCAAACACTTCACCATTCTGATTCTTAAACAGTTTATAGTTTGCATCAAAAGATTCATCAATAATAATGGGATTAGCACAAGTGAAGCCAGATAGGGTGGATGGATCCGCTGAAGGTTCCTTTGCAGCAACCCATGTGGTTTTGGGGTACTGCTCAGGTTTCCAGTAAGAGCCATCAGCATTCATTTTCCTTTCGAACCCAACACCCTCTTTCCTAGGGTTTCGGTTCAGGATCTTCCTTTTGAGGACATCACATAGTGTCTGATGCCCTTTGAGACTTTTGTACATCCCTGTTTCAAGCAATGTTTTAAACCTAGCATTCTCATCAGCAATAGCAATGGTATCCTCAGCAGAGGGGTTAGTTACCACATCAACAGTTGAAGATATTGCAACAGTAGCTCATGTGTGTTGAGCCTCTCAAGTATGTCAGACGGATCGAGTGTCTTGAAATCAGGACGTTCTTGAATCATCAGCGCTAGGGTGTCAAACAAGTTGTCGAGTGATCTCAGGAGTGTCTTGACGACTTCATGCTTGGTGATCTCAGTGGCGCCGAGAGCTTGAAGCTCATTAGTGATGTCAGTGAGTCGATCAAACGTGAGCTGGACGTTCTCATTGTCATTTCTCTTGAAGCGGTTGAAGAGGTTGCGAAGGACACTGATTCTCTGATCTCTCTGGGTTGAGACGCCTTCATTGACCTTGGAGAGCCAGTCCCAGACTAGCTTAGATGTTTCCAAAGCACTCACGTAGCCATACTGTCCTTTGGTCAGATGACCACAGATGATGTTCTTGGCAGTGGAGTCCAGTTGAACAAACTTCTTGACATCAGCAGCGGTGACACCTTCACCAGCCTTGGGAACGCCATTCTTGACGACATACCATAGGTCGACATTAATGGCTTCAAGATGCATGTGCATCTTATTCTTCCAGTAGGGATATTCAGTTCCATCAAAGACGGGGCAAGCAGTGGAGACCTTAATTATCCCTGCACTCGACATAGCTAAAACTCCAGGTGGTTAAACCAAATCACACAGAACAAGGGAGTACCTTACTCTGATACCAATTGAAAGTGCTAGTGATCGACTAGAGGGGGGGGGGGTGAATAGGCGATTTTTATGAAAGTCTTCAAAACATGGAAGATTCAAAGACAAATGATAGAAATAAACCTATTACCATGCAGCGGAAGGTAGACTACACTAGGCAAACCATAGTCAAGTATTCAATGAAGTGAAAGCATAATGACTAATAGCAGCTAGGCAGTAAGATCAGGTAGGAAGATATTGTGAAGCCAAACAGAACAGGTAGTCACTCAGTGAAGACAAAAGATAATGCAATCATACAATGACTCCACAAGGACCAACAGTAAGCAAAGGGAAGGGAAGGATGAAACCAGTGACTCGTTGAAGACAATGATTTGTTGGACCAGTTCCAGTTGCTGTGACAACTGTACGTCTGGTTGGGGAGGCTGAGATTCAACTTAGAAGACCTCGTCTTCACCTTATTCCCCTTGAGCTAAGGACACCCAGTCCTCGCCCAATCACTCTGGTAAGTCTTCAAGGTAGACTTCCAAACCTTCACAGACTTCGTTCACCGGCGATCCACAATGACTCTTGGATGCTCAGAACGCGACGCCTAACCGGCTGGAGGATTCACAGTCCTCAAGTTTAATAAGTCTTCAGATCACAGAGACAGGAAGACTTAAGTGATGCCTAACAATCTTTGGCTCTGGGTGTTTAGGGCTTTATCCTCGCAAGGAATTCTCTCTCAAAGGCTTCGAGGTGGGTTGCTCTCAAACGACAAAAGCCGTACTCTAACTCTGAGCAGCCAACCATTTATGGTTGTAGGGGGTGGGCTATTTATATCCACTAGGCAACCCGACCTGATTTGTCCGAAATGACCCTGGGTCACTAAGGAACTGACACGTGTTCCAACGGTCAGATTTCAAACACACACGACAACTTTACTTGGGCTGCAAGCAAAGCTGACTTATCCAACTCTGGACAAGATTTTCTCTCATAGTCTTCACTCGAAGACATAGGATTTTGGTTAAGCATCACTTTAGTCATTCTGACTGGTTCTCTTAGACCCCACTTAACAGTACGGTGGTTCCTATGACTCAACAAATAAAAACACAGAACGACAAAACTGCTAAGTCTTTGCGCTCCATAGTCTTCAAGCGATGTCTTCTCTTGTCATAGTCTTCGATGTGAATGTCTTCACATACCACCTTTGACTTCAATGTCTTCATACATTTTTAGGGGTCATCTCTGGTAGGAAAACCGAATCAATGAGGGACTTCTACCTGTGTTATACTGCAATTCTCATAAACACATTAGTCCCTCAACTAGGTTTGTCGTCAATACTCCAAAACCAACTAGGGGTGGCACTAGATGCACTTACACTAACGTCCTCGGGAATATTAAGAATAACATAGTCAGTTAAAATAGTAACGTCTGCAACCACAACAGGCACATCCTCACAAATACCCACAGGTATAGCAGTTGATTTATCAGCCATTTGCAAAGATATTTCAGTAGGTGTCAACTTATTCAAATCAAGTCTACGATATAAAGAGAGAGGCATAACACTAACACCGGCTCCAAGATCACATAAAGCAGTTTTAACATAGTTTCTTTTAATGGAGCATGGTATAGTAGGTACTCCTGGATCCCCAAGTTTCTTTGGTATTCCACCCTTAAAAGTATAATTAGCAAGCATGGTGGAAATTTCAGCTTTAGGTATCTTTCTTTTATTTGTAATAATATCTTTCATGTACTTAGCATAAGGATTGGTTTTGAGTATATTAGTTAATCACATACATAAAAAGATAGGTCTAATCATTTCAGTAAAGAGCTCAAAATCCTCATCATCCTTTTTCTTGGATGGTTTGGGAGGAAAAGGCATGGGTTTTTGAACCCAAGGTTCTGTTTCTTTACCATGTTTCCTAGCAACAAAGTCTTTCTTATCATAACGTTGATTCTTTGATTGTGGGTTATCAAGATCAATAGCAGGTTCAATTTCTACATCATTATCATTACTAGGTTGAGCATTATTATGAACATCATCATTAACATTTTCATTAGGTTCATGTTCATTACCAGATTGTGTTTCAGCATCAGAGATAGATATATCATTTGGATTATCAGGTGATTCAGCAATAGGTTCACTAGAAGTTTGCACAGTTCTATCATTTTTTATTTTTCTTCTTTTTAGAATAACTAGGTGCATCAATTTTATTTCTTTGAGAATCTTGCTCAATTCTCTTAGGGTGGCCTTCAGGATACAAAGGTTCCTGAGTCATTCTACCAGTTCTAGTAGCCACTTTAACAGCATAATCATTTTTCTTACTATTCGTCTCATTGAGCAATTCTTTTTGAGCTTTAAGTACTTGTTCTACTTGAGTGGTAACCATAGAAGCATGTTTGCTAACAAGTTTAAGTTGTCCTCTAATATTAGCCATATAATCACCCAAGTATTTAATCATATCAGCATCTTGTTTTAATTGTCTACCAAAATAAGCATTGAAGTCTTCTTGCTTAAACATAAAATTATCAAACTTATCCAAGCAATTTTAGTAGGAGGGATTTCAACTTTATCATATCTATAGAGAGAATTTACCTTTACTATGTGTGTCGGGTTATCGAGGTCTGGAGGTTCTTCAATAAATAAAGGATTAAGATCATATATTTCTTCATCAGGCGGTAAATTAAGACCATGTATTTCTTCAATAGGAGGTAAATTCTTAACATCTTCAGCTTTAATACCTTTTTCTTTCATAGATTTCTTTGCCTCTTGCATATCTTCAGGACTGATAAATAGAACACCTCTCTTCTTCGGAGTTGGTTTAGGAATAGGATCATTAATTGGAACAGGAGCTGCCTCAGGAGCTGGCTCAGGAGGTGCCCAATTATTTTCATTTGTCAACATATTATTCAATAAGATTTCACCTTCATCCGGTGTTCTTTCCTTGAAAAGAGAACCAGCACAACTATCCAGGTAATCTCTGGAAGCATCGGTTAGTCCATTATAAAAGATATCAAGTATTTCATTTTTATTAAGAGGATGATCAGCAAAGCGTTAAGTAACTTGAGAAGCCTCCCCCAAGCTTGTGGGAGACTCTCTTCTTTAATTTGCACAAAGTTGTATATTTCCTTTAAAGCAGCTTGTTTCTTATGAGCAGGGAAATATTTAACAGAGAAATAATAAATCATATCCTAGGGACTACGCACACAACCAGGATCAAGAGAATCAAACCATACCTTAGCATCACCCTTTAATGAGAATGGAAATATTTTAAGGATATAAAAGTAGCGAGATCTCTCATCATTAGTGAATAGGGTGGCTATATCATTTAATTTAGTAAGATGTGCTACAACAGTTTCAGATTCATAACCAGGAAAAGGATCAGATTCAACCAAAGTAATTATATTAGGATCAACAGAAAATTCATAATCCTTATCAGCAACACATATAGGTGAAGTAGCAAAAGTAGGGTCAGGTCTCATCCTAGCATTTGGAGATTGCTTATTCCATTTAGGTAATAACCTTTTGAGTTCATATCTATCTTTGCAAGCTAAAATAGCTAAAGAAGCATCTTGATCAAATAAATAACCCTTAGGAATAACAAGTGATTCTTCATCATCACTTTCATCTTCATAATCAGATTCAATATTTTCAATCTCTCTAGCCCTAGCAAGTTGTTCCTCGAGAAAATCACTAAGTGGCATAGTAGTATCATGCATAGAGGTAGTTTCATCATAAGTATCATGCACAGCAGAAGTAGCATCATCCATAACATGCGACATATCAGAACGAATAGCAGAATCAGGTGTAGGTGTTGCAAGCTTACTCATAACAGAAGGTGAATCAAGTGCAGAGCTAGATGGCAGTTACTTACCTCCCCTCGTAGTTGAGGGATAGATCTTAGTTTTTGGATCTCTCAAGTTCTTCATAGTGTCCAGCAGATATAAATCCCAAGTGACTCAAAGAATAGAGCTATGCTCCCCGACAACGGCGCCAGAAATTAGTCTTGATAACCCACAAGTATAGGGGATCACAACATCTTTCGAGGGTAGAGTATTCAACCCAAATTTATTGATTCGACACAAGGGGAGCCAAAGAATATTCTCAAGTATTAGTAGTTGAGTTGTCAATTCAACCACACCTGGAAACTTAGTATCTGCAGCAAAGTGTTTAGTAGCAAAGTAATATGATAGTGATGGTAATGGTAACAAAAGAGTAATGAAAGCAAAGTAATGTTTTTGGTGTTTTGTAGTGATTGTAACAATAGCAACGGGAAAGTAAATAAGCGTAAACCAGTATATGGAAAGCTCATAGGCATCGGATCAATGATGGATAATTATGCTGGATGTGGTTCATCATGTAACAGTCATAACATAGGGTGACACAGAACTAGCTCCAATTCGTCAATGTAATGTAGGCATGTATTCCGAATATAGTCATACGTGCTTATGGAAAAGAACTTGCATGCCATCTTTTTTGCTACCCTCCCGTGGCAGCAGGGTCCTAATGGAAACTAAGGGATATTAAGGCCTCCTTTTAATAGAGAACCGGAACAAAGCATTAGCACATAGTGAATACATGAACTCCTCAAACTACGGTCATCACCGGTAAGTATCCCGATTATTGTCACTTCAGGGTTAACGGATCATAACACATAATAGGTGACTATAGACCTGCAAGATAGGATCTAGAACTCTCATATATTGATGAAAATATAATAGGTTCAAATCTGAAATCATGGCACTCAGGCCCTAGTGACAAGCATTAAGCATAGCAACATCAATCTCAGAACATAGTGGATACTAGGGATCAAACCCTAACAAAACTAACTCGATTACATGGTGAATCTCATCCAACCCATCACCGTCCAGCAAGCCTACGATGGAATTACTCACGCACAGCAATGAGCATCATGAAATTGGTGATGGAGGATGGTTGATGATGATGACGTCGAAGAATCCCCCTCTCCGGAGCCCCGAACAGACTCCAGATCAGCCCTCCCGAGAGGTTTTAGGGCTTGGCGGCGGCTCTGTATCGTAAAACGTGACGATTTCTTCTCTCCTCTTTTTTCTCCCCGAAATCAGTTATATAGAGTTGGAGTTGGAGTCGGGGGATCTCCAGGGGGCCTACGAGGTAGGGGGGCACGCCCTAGGGGGGGGGCCCACCCTCGTGAGAAGGGTGTGGCCCCCTGGTCTTCATCTTTGGCGAGGATTATTTATTATTTATTGTAAGATATCCCGTGGAGTTTCAGGTCATTCCGAGAACTTTTGTTTTCTGCACATAAAACAACATCATGGCAATTCTGCTGAAAACAATGTCTGTTCGGGTTAGTTCCATTCAAATCATACAAGTTAGAGTCCAAAACAAGGGCAAACGTGTTTGGAAAAGTAGATACATTGGAGATGTATCAGTCACTTTCCTGCAACTGCAATTTGGGGAGGGGCTTCGCCTCAAGGAAGACAAGTGTCATGTGCCCCATGCTACTGCCTATGAAAATGAGGTTACCCATTAAAAAAATTGGTTCATGCATGTCGCCACTATGGAAAAGAAGGATAATTAGATCTCACTCACTAGAGACTATCAAGAACAAAGTACATTAGGTGCAGTGGCCAGAGATTCGCTGGGCAGAGTGTTTGTCTCTGTCACTCGTCAAATCGACAAATGTAATTCAGTGGAGGAGGCTGAAGTAGTTGCATCTGTCAGACTGGCTGCCCTAACAAAATTGTAACAAGGGGACTTTATTCTAGAGCTGGATTGTGTGACAGTGGTTAGAGACCTCACGTCCAATGAGCCAGTGTCCTTGGAGTGCTTCCTACCGATCCATGATATTAAGATCCTGCAGAAACGGTTCAAGTCTACAGTGGTGGTCGTTATAAAACGTGGCTGCAATGGCGTGGCCCATTCCCTGGCGGCTCTGGCAAAGACAAAAGGTGACCAAGACAAAATCAGTGGCATCCCGGATGATGTATGTGAGCTATGGATCGCTGAATGTACCCATAACTCTGAGTGATGTTTACTCAGGTTATTCTAAAAAAGTCAGTGTGTTGTCTTATTTTATCTTTATAGCTTAGGGAGCCACCAACCAACTTTATGTTCTATTTCCAATTATGTGTATACTAAAAGCACATACTCAAAACATAGTTTGCCATCTGATCATAATGTTATTAACACCAAAATCCTCACTAGAGGCGCGTGTCCTTCCAAACACATATCAAGATAAAGACCATAGGAAGACGCTGCTACTTCTTGAGTTTGCATTGGTTTTTCACTTGAAGTGCAAAGGGTGATGCAGCAAAGTAGAGATAAGTATTTCCCCCAGTTTGAGAACCAAGGTATCAATCCAGTAGGAGGTACACGCAAGTCTCCAATTTATGCACCTGCACAAACAATCAAACATTTGCACCCAACGCGATAAATGGGTTGTCAATCCCTTCACGGTCACTTGCAAGGATTAGATCTGATAGAGATAGATATAAAATATTACTAAAATGTAAAATAAAGTAAAAACAAATAAATTGCAGAAAAGTATTTTTGGATTTTTTGGTTTATAGATCTGAAAATATATGATGCAAAATAAACCCGGGGGCCATAGGTTTCACTAGAGGCTTCTCTCTTGAAAGAAAAAAATACGGTTGGTGAAAAAATTACTGTAGAGCAATTGATAGAAAAGCTCAAAGTTATGACGATATCCAAGGCAATGATCATGAATATAGGCATCATGTCCGTGTCAAGTAGACTGACCCCTGCCTGCATCTACTACTATTACTCCACACATCGACCACTATCCAGCATGCATCTAGAGTATTAAGTTCATAAGAACAGAGTAACGCCTTAAGTAATTTGACATGATGTAGAGGGATAAACTCAAGCAATATGATGAAAACCCCATCTTTTACCCTTGATGGCAACAATACAATACGTGCCTCGCTACCCCTACTATGTCACTGGGTGAGGACACCGCAAGATTGAACCCAAAACTAAGCACCTCTCCCGTTGCAAGAAGAACCAATCTAGTTGGCCAAACCAAATGATAATTCGAAGAGAAATACAAAGATATTTGATCATGCATATAAGAATTCAGAAAAGACTCAAATAATACTCATAGATAATCTGATCATAAATCCACAATTCATCAGGTCTCAACAAACACACCGCAAAAGAATATTACATCAGATATAACTCCAAGAACATCAAGGAGAACATGGTATTCACTACAAGAAATATGTCAACTTATGACCACCACTATTGGTCACTGAATAGTCACAAATTTCCATTTATGACCTTTTTGTGACCAAAAACATAAGGTCGAAAGCTGGGCGTCGTAAACTGACTATAGCGACCTTTAACAAAAGGTCGTTGATCCTATGACCTTCTGTTTTGGTCACTAGCAACCTCCCCAGGCCACGTAGGCATCCAGCGTGGCAAGCTGATGTGGCACAAGATTCAGCCCGGTCCAATTCAGTTTTCTACATGGGCCGAGCCCAACAATTCGGCCTTTTTATGATTTTTTCCTTTTAATTTTGGTCAGCTACATGGGTCTGGCCCAACAATTCAGGATTTTATTTATTTCTGGTCCATGGCCTTTTAACATTTCTGGTTTACATTCAGCCTTTTTATACATTCAAATAACAATTCAATCCTGGAGTTGGTCCAGTACTCTTTTCATCCCATTCACATATTCGTACAAATGATCCTCCTTTTCGACAAATTTTGCAAATAATTTCATATTTCAGCACTAAATATCTTTACATCAAAGGCCATAAAGCCCTATAAAATAGTATCACTTGTTCCTATACAAAAGTATCAAATGATACGTACAACAAAACAGAATACATAAAATTTAGTTCAACAAAAAGAAGTTTTCTTCCTCTTCCGTCTTCCAGAACGCACAACACCTATGAAAATAAAGATGCCACAATAAAAATGGAAGGATCAGCCATTAGAACCAATAATATTGAATACAAGGGAAACAATCAAACTAAAGAAATGAAAGGCATGCTGATGATTACCATAACAAACAAAAATGTAATCTGATTGCACAAGACATATGTCATTATCACACCCAGACAAGCAAAGCATTAACATGTGAGGATCAGACAAACGAAGCATTCACGCTGATGATTAACTTATAAGCCTAGCCACCCTCAATCCTCAATACAACACTAAGTTTTACTACTCCGGGCAACCTAATACACTACAGTCCAGAGGCACCTCAATGCATTACTGTCACAGTGGGGATGAAAGGTGCTTGTTAATTAAACAGGCACCTCAATTTTAGCACAAATAGGAGAAGGCGTCCAAGCACAAAACAGACGTAGCCATTCCCTCCTTGCTGCGAGGCTCGGTTCAAAACAGAGTCTTCAGCCAAGGAATGGGAGAAGTAAGCAGTAGTACTCGTCAATGTGAAAATCAGATATATATTTTTTGGGTTGATGATAAACTCTGGCACTAAACTGAAAATTAAACTTGAACTGAACATTGTATACAGTACGTTTGGTAGTGCTTCACTTCCTAATTTAATCTGTAGTATTATTAAAACTTTCCTAAATTATACAGTAAGCCCTCGTTATTAATCTAACAAATATTATACAGATTTTGATCGTTTATAAACACTGGCACTGGTCTAAAAATGTACACTTAAACTGAACACTATGAACGTTAGTTTCAGGCATTCTGTACCATTTCGTCCCCAGCTCAGGCAAAACATCAAACATGCAGCATGCAAACTGATAAAAGCACATGTAGAGAAAACGCATTTCAGCATGTTCTGAATATCTTCACCAAGCTCCGTTTCCGACAGTGCTTATAGAGTTTATTGGTTGCAGAGTCATCTATGCGTAGACCTCGTTAGTGTCCTTGTCAGCCTGTGCAAAACAAGCAGCATTCATCAGGATTAAATGGTTAATGCTTAAGGCCACTAACCCCTACACCTGAACCTGAAGATGAACCAAGTAGACCTACATGCATGGTGATGTTGTGGACTTGACACAGCAAAATCGACTCCAGGAAATATCAACAATCCAATTCACAGATATAGAGAAAAGTAATACTTAAAAACGGGAAAATGTCTAAACAACAAGCTAGCTGCACGTTATACAGTGTCAGCTTATTTCACTGCTCCATGGATGGAGCTTACAATACACTAACCACTTAGACACACTAATGCAGATTAAAGGGATGATATGCATGTTTTGTGCATGTTGGTTTAGGTAGATCTATTCTGGATACCAATGTTTATCTCCTTAGACCTTAGGCATTCCATCAAACTGGTATTCTACAACGAACTGAATAATTCAAGGAATCACCTAGTAGTGGCAAGAATATACAATTGTACAAATGCAGTGCAAAAAGACTAACTACACAATAGTAGTGGCAAGAATATTCTACACCTGAAGCGTACAACCTCAACAAGCATAGCACACAGTAGCAGAATTAGACAGTTCGATCCTGATGAAACAACCAATTATTGCTGCTTGATCCAGTTCGGAATTCAGACATTGTTGTGGTTAGCTTGCGTTGTCTTAATTACCTTGAGGCTGCCGTGGCAGGAGCAGGGGGTTTCCATGCTGGAGTCCCAGTCCTGCTCCTGGCAGATCCTGCACTCCACCATCTTGCTCGGCGTTGGCGGTCCGCGGTCACCGGCGGCGGCAGTGACGTTGCAGCAGTAGTCGATGGCCAGCGCCGCCTCCATGTCAGGATGCTTCCTGGTCCCGATGGCCGTCTCCAGCATGGACTCCGTGAGCAGCCGGTCCACCAGCAGCGCGAGGTGTTCATCCATGGGCCCTACAAGCATGCACGCACAGCATCATCAGCAGCATCGAGATGGGGATGCGTCTAGTGGAGGCAGCCAGCAGTAGAACCTGATCTTGCCGTGGCTCATCTGGAAGTCCAGCGGCCGGACCTCCACGCCGATCGTCGCTGCAGAACACCATGCAGATGAACAACAACAGTCAGCAACATCAAAGGCAACATCGTCCCTCAACAGAAACACGAGATGCGACCGAGGGGCGGGGAAGGAACCGAAATAGAATTGTCGACAAGCGGAAACAACGCAGCAACCGCCTCGAAATTCGTCGGAAAGCAACCGCCTCGGAACAGTTAATAGAGGAGGTTGAGGAGATCCACGCACCATTGCGTCGTTTCCTCGGCGCTCTGCTTGGACTTGGAGTGGCATGATGCCCATGGCGGCAGCGCGCGCCCGAGAGTGCGGGGACGAGAGGTCGGCCAGGCCGAGGAGCTCCAGGGTGGTGGTGTACTCGACATGCTGCGGGTGGCGCTGGAGGACGCGCGCGACAGATCTCGACAGGGAACGCCGGCCTCCCCAAGCCCCGCCGGTGGGGAGAGCCAGTAAATTCCCCGCAGGCGTAGATCTCATCCCCCAGTCAGAGGGCACGGCTTTGCTTTGTTGGAGGAGGAAGGGTGCGGGTGGGCTGGTTGCTTTGGTTGGGTGGGGGAAGGGGAGGGGCGAGAGGATTAGCGCGTGGGGGGGCCATGGACGGCGGCGATCTCGGCCGGAGGGAGGTGGCGGCGGTGATCTGGAAGGGAGGAGGCGAGCTCTCGCTCTCTCTCTCTCTCTCTCTCCATCGGGCGAGACAGCAAGGAGATGGAAGGGGATCGATGGATGGATGCGAGAAAGAAAGGAGGCGGGGGGGGGGGGGGGTGGATGGAAAATGACCAGCTAGGGTTTCGGGGTTGGTGTGAAAGGGTTGAAGAGGGCCGTTGGATCTGCGAGCATTCGACGGCGTATGATGCATGATCCGCGTGAAATGCCCACGGACGAATCAGAATGCAGTATGATGTTATGACCATGTAAATAGGTCATAGTTGCCTAAAAATAATGTGTTAAAATCGTGTCAGTTATTTTATGACCTGAGAAATTCAAAAAGGAAATGGAAAACCTTTTCATTGTGTCACCAAAATGTGAACAAGTTTTCATAAAAGAATAACAAACATGAAAAAAGATAAATATCTTATAAAGGTGTCGTGAGAAATGAGTTTTTTGGCAAAAAAAAATATTTTCCATTTTTCGAATGCCCGAAATGAGTTTTTTGTGAAGGACCTCCCATATATTTGTTGCAAAATTGTACCAAATCGTTTTGATAAAATACTAGGCCATATTTAATGCACAATTGACAAAATGGTTGGGTGTAAAATGTTTTTATCCACCTCTCGTGAAAAAGACAAATTTCCGTCGATTCAGCTGGAAGCGGGTCAAATTTGAACTGTAGCTGCCTTGTAGTTTGCTCTTTATTTTTTCCAAAAATCATTTCTAGGTACATAAGTATCTATTTAATCATAGAAACACCAAAAAAATTCCAAGATTCAACCACTAGCTAGGAACGGTCAAGCCCGCCGTTTTGATCGCATTTTCAAACGGGCATAAAAAAATCAAAAAAATCAAAAAATTGGGAAACCTTCGCATTGTGTCATCATATGTGTCCAAGTTCCCAGGAAAAATAATAAACTTGTAATACGACAATTATTATAAAAAAGTGTTCTAAAAAACGAGCTATCACGTGTGGAGATCAATGGCTTTCAAGCCAAATGATCAATCTTATGGCCACATTCATGGCATAGTTTGTTCAAATGATCTCATATTGTGCATAAGGGTGCATATTGGAATGGTAAACAATGTTGCCTAAGGAAGTTTTCATTTGCTTTGGACAAAAAAACATTTTCCATTTTTAGTGCCCGAAAGGAGGTTTTTTTATGAAGGACCTCCCATATATTTGTTGCAAAATTGTACCAAATCGTTTTGATAAAATACTAGGCCATATTTAATGCACAATTGACAAAATGGTTGGGTGTAAAATGTTTTTATCCACCTCTCGTGAAAAAGACAAATTTCCACCGATTCAGCTGGAAGCGGGTCAAATTTGAACTGTAGCTGCCTTGTAGTTTGCTCTTTATTTTTTCCAAAAATCATTTCTAGGTACATAAGTATCTATTTAATGATAGAAACACCAAAAAAATTCCAAGATTCAACCACTAGCTAGGAACAGTCAAGCCCGCCGTTTTGACCGCATGTTCAAACGGGCATAAAAAATTCAAAAAAAATCAAAAAATTGGGAAACCTTCGCATTGTGTCATCATATGTGTCCAAGTTCCCAGGAAAAATAATAAACTTGTAATACGGCAATTATTATAAAAAAGTGTTCTAAGAAACGAGCTATCACGTGTGGAGATTAATGGCTTTCAAGCCAAATGATCAATCTTATGGCCACATTCATGGCATAGTTTGTTCAAATGATATCATATTGTGCACAAGGGTGCATATTGGAATGGCAAACAATGTTGCTTAAGGAAGTTTTCATTTTCTTTGGACGAAAAAACCATTTTCCATTTTTCGAGTGCCCAAAAGGAGGTTTTTTTGTGAAGGACCTCCCAAATAATTGTTGCAAAATTGGATCAAATCATTTTTATAAAATACTAGGCCATATTTAATGCACAATTGACAAAATGGTTGGGTGTAAAAAGTTTTGATCCACCTCTCGTGAAAAAGACAAATTTCCGCCGATTCAGGTGGAAGAGGGTCAAATTTGAACTACAGCTGCCTCATAGTTTGCTATTTATTTTTTCCAAAAATCATTTCTAGGTACATAAGTACCTATTTAATAATAGAAACACCAAAAAATTCCAAGATTTAACCACTAGCTAGGAACGGTCAAGCCCGCCGTTTTGACCGCATTTTCAAACGGGCATAAAAAATACAAAAAAAATCAAAAAATTGGGAAACCTTCGCATTGTGTCATTATATGTGGCCAAGTTCCCAGGAAAAATAACAAACTTGTAATAAGGCAATTATTTTAAAAAAGTGTTCTTAGAAACGAGCTATCACGTGTGGAGATCAATGGCTTTCAAGCCAAATGATCAATCTTATGGCCACATTCATGGCATAGTTTGTTCAAATGATCTCATATTGTGCACAAGGGTGCATATTGGAATGGAAAACAATGTTGCCTAAGGAAGTTTTCATTTTCTTTGGACGAAAAAACCATTTTCCATTTTTCGAGTGCCCAAAAGGAGGGTTTTTTTATGAAGGACCTCCCAAATAATTGTTGCAAAATTGGACCAAATTATTTTTCTAAAATACTAGGCCATATTTAATGCACAATTTACAAAATGGTTGGGTGTAAAAAGTTTTGATCCACCTCTCGTGAAAAAGACAAATTTCCGCCGATTCAGCAGGAAGCGGGTCAAATTTGAACTGCAGCTGTCTCATAGTTTGCTATTTATTTTTTCCAAAAATCATTTCTAGATACATAAGTACCTATTTAATCATAAATACATGGTTTGGTGGCGATACATCGAGGTTTGGGCGGTGGCCGAGGGCCCCAACTCTAGAGCGCGTAAACTCGCATGCCCGCCGCGTGGTCACCGCGTGACCCTGGCATTGCCATGTGTTCTGGGCGGCATAGGCATGTCTAGTGGGTTGGGCACTCCCCAGGTAGGTGCTAGGAAGAAAATTACAACATAAGATTCTCACGAGGAGACCGATCGATGCTCAAACATGAATAAGCAGCCAAGTGTTTGATTAGCGGTATGGGAAATGCACATGGCCAATGGGCGTGAGTTTTGGCCGAGGATGATCATCTACTAAGGAGAATGTATTCACAAATTTTTAGCTCAAAAGGAGGATCCTAGGTGGTACTTGCTTTGCAAAGTACCACACTGGACAAAAATATGAATGTTGAAGCTGGGCTCAAAATAATGAATGGATTGAGCTGAAATTGGGTGGAGAATGGTTATTTGGGCATAGGAAAGCATTGTTGAAAATTGATATCATTTTGACATGCCAAAGTAGTACTTCCTTCACAATGCTCTTCTATGGACAAAAACTTGGGAAAACTAGTGAGAGAGATTGGATGAATGAAATAAGCTAAAAATTGGTGTATGTAAGTTACATAGGTATGGTCATGCGCTGGTAAATTTTCAGATCATTTGGGTAAGACTAGCTAGTACTTACTTCACAAAGCTTCTCTCAAGGTAGAAACTTTGGAAATTTCCCGAGAAAGATTTACTAGGAAAATTGAGCTGAATATTATCATGTGGAAATGATTTGGGTATGGAAGAGTGTCCGAAAAGTTTGAGGGTAATAGGAGGGGTCTATATAACACTTGCTTTGCAACGTGCCAATTTGGCCATAAAATATAAATTGAACCTGGGCTCACATAGATGATTTGACTGAGCTACAATTTGGAGGAGGGTGATAATTTGGGCATATGAAGGAACTGTATAAATTTCATGTCATTTAGAGATATAAAAAAGGTACTTCCTTCACAATGCTTCTAGGTGGACAAAAACTTTGGAAATTTGCCGAGGAAGATTTGCTAGGCAAATGGAGCTGAATTTTGTCATGCGGTAATGATTTGGATAGGAAAGAGTGCCCAAAAATTCTGAGGGCAATCAAGAATATAAAAATAGCACTTCCTTCATAAAGTGTTGTTGTGAACAGAATAGGAAAATGAATATTGTTGAATTAGTTTTGAACTAGGCAAGGAAGGATTTTTACATATTTGATGAAGATATGCCCCAAAGAATTTATGAGATTTTTTTGGGAATTTTGGGAATGATAGAAATATAGGTTGCTTCACAACCTAGGGCAAAAACTGCCACATGGACATGACACATAGGCAAAACTGATGAGATGGCGCCTAGTCATCACAACCCACCACAATCTACAAGGCTATGACCATCTATATTGGTCATTAACAAATAGAAATAAGGCAGCGGACTAGCACTGTTTGCTTTGTGACCATTTCGTGTAAGGAAATTACGACCTTTCTGACCAAAATGGTCGCAATGGTTTAGGGTTTGGAGCCCCCTGAACCGCTTTTGACCAATTGGTCTAAAATGGTCATAAATTTATGACCAATTCTTCGAGGGTCACTGACAAAAGGTCATAAGTTGACATATTTCTTGTAGTGATTGAAGATCATAGAGAGAAGAAGCCATATAGCTACTAGATATGGACCCATAGTTCTTTGGTAAACTACTCATGCTTCATTGGAAGGGCAATAGAGTTGATGTAGATGCCCTCCATGATCGAATCCCCCTCCGGCAGGGTGCCGGAAAAGGCCCCAAGATGGGATCTCATGGGAACAGAGGCTTGCAGCAGCGGAAAAGTATTTTTGTGGATGCTTCTGATATTGAGGGAATATTTGGGTATTTATGGAGCGAAGATTAGGGTTAGGAGGTCTATGGGAGGGGGGCACAAGCCTAGGGGCGTGCCCCTAGGGCTTGTGTCCTCCTCGTAGTTCTTCTATCCTCCTCTGCAAGTCTCCTAGGTGTCTTCTAGTCCAAGAAAAATCACCGTAAAGTTTTATTCCGTTTGGACTCCGTTTGATATTCTTTTCCTGTAAAACTCAAAACAAGGAAAAAACAGAAACTGGCACTAGGATCTGGGTTAATAAATTAGTTCGAAAAATATTATAAAATAGCATATTAATGCATATAAAACATCCAAAACAGATAATATAATAGCATGGAACAATCAAAAATCATAGATATGTTAGAGACGTATCAAGCATCCCCAAGCTTAATTCCTGCTCGTCCTCAAGTAGGTAAATGATAAAAATAGAATTTTTGATGTGGAATGTTACCTAACATATTTATCCATGTAATCTTCTTTATTATGGAATGAATATTCAGATCCATAAGATTCCAAACAAAAGTTTAATATTGACATAAAAACAATAATACTTCTAGCATACTAATAAAGCAATCGTGTCTTCTCAAAATAACATGGCAAAAGAAAGTTATCCCAACAAATCATATAGTCTGGCTATGCTCCATCTTCATCACACAAAGTATTTCATCATGCACAACCCCGGTTTTAGCCAAGCCGTTGTTTCACACTTTAGTATTCTCAAACTTTTTTCAACTTTCATGCAATACATGAGTGTGAGCAATGGATATACCACTATAGGTGGAATAGAATATGGTGGTTGTGGAGAATACAAAAAGGAGAAAGTCTCACATCAACTAGGCATATCAATGGGCTATGGAGATGCCCATCAATAGATATAATTATGTGTGAGTAGGAATTTCCATGCAACGGGTGCACTAGAGCTATAAGTTTATGAAAGCTCAAAAAGAAACTAAGTGGGTGTGCATCCAACTCGCTTCCTCATGAAGATCTAGGGAAATTTTAGGAAGCCCATCATTGGAATATACAAGCCAAGTTCTATAATGAAAAATTCCCACTAGTATATGAAAATGACAAAATAGGAGACTCTCTATCATGAAGAACATCACTAGTACAACGAGGTGCTATATAAATGATTTTTAAACCCTTTCCGCGACGATGTTTTGAACCATCACCTAGTGAGTGACTGCGATAGGGGGGTCCTTCCCACACGACCCAGAAACCATCGGGGATATGCCCTCCTGGCACACATGCTCGGCAAAATGAGGTCGTGTGGGACCGGCGAGTGATCAAATACGGTTATACGTATAGTAGGGCTAAAAAAAATACAATTATACAGGCGAAATCGTTTCCGGTCATAAGTACATCCCACACAGTCAGTCCCCGCTAAACGTTTTTGTTTGTATATACATCCCACACAGTCGCTCCAAGGAAATCGTTTCCGTTCACATATACATCACACACAATTTCCCCCATTAAATCGTTTGTGATAGCGTTGCCATTGCACATGATATTAACAATTTTATCATTTGCGTCATTGAATGCATCACACACGGTGCGTAGATGAAACGGTGTGGAAAAGGCTGTCCATCACACACAGTTTTTATGTGGTAAACGTTTGCACAAGGTGGCCTAACACAAACAGTTTTCAAGAGAATGTCGTGTGTGATTGTTCATTGACCCAACATAGTTTATTCCTAGAAACTGTGTGCGTTTCCCGAGGTCATCGCCCATGGTGTTTTCTCAATAACCGTTTGCAATAGAAAAACCCAATTAGCAGGATAATTGGCCATTAGCAGGCTAATTGCCCTATTATTAATAATACATTTATTAATATAATTGACATTCATATTAAGCACATAATATATTTCATTTCCATATTAAGGAAGAAGGATTTCATAATTGAAATACATCATAGTACAACATGATATAGCTTCGGCACTTAGCTACCCCATTACATAACTGCACCATCATCAAGTTTCACATGCAACATCTAGAACCTTTCAAAATTAGCATCATAGACGGTACATAGACAGTTGCATCTCATTTGGAAAACCGCTGAAGCAGAAGGCGAATATTGAGCCTTCATTCATGTTGAAGGTCTTTGCAACTTTAGGCCAGTGCCTGTGGATGATTGACCGTTTATCATTCGTCCTATTGAGGAACACTTCAATATTGAACCGTGTGTGTTGTATGAAAACCTTCCTCGCCTGTTGACCATAGAGGTGGTTTGAGAGGTAATCATCAGTGAACTGCTTTGGAAAGGACTGAAAACAAGGATGTGCATAAATATCTTCTCTATATTGGAAATGGGGAAAAGGAATAAAAAAGGCAAGGTATAATAGTTACTACCATCTTGTAGTGAACAGATGTCTTGTTCATTGTGCGACAAAGATCTTTTTATTTTTTTTGCTAATTTCTTTATCCTAACAATCTTTCTGAGTTTCTTGACTTGATTGATATTCATGGACAACTCATTTCTCCATATGCAAAAAGGGTCGAACAGTGGGTCAAAACCTCTAACAGCAGGACGTACATGTGCAAGACCAAATTGCTAAAAACCTAAATATTAGAATGGTTCCTGCAATTGCACAATAATGTGCTATTAGACAACGGACCATGCATGTGCTAACCTCGATTTTAAACTTCAGTGCTTCCCATTGTTTCCCTGCAACACATATAAGGTAGTTAGTTATCAAGTTAAGTAAGAGTTCGCATGCTATTAGTAAAATATGTTGGTGAAAAATAAGCACATTGCAGATTCATCAGATTAATTCAAGCCACATGGAAAACTCATTTATCCAAACCAAGCATGATTAAGAACTAGGAAATATAGCACTTGTATATGTTTCTCATGTATTAAGTGGAGCCAAATTCGATTTATTCCTCACATGCACAACAATAAAAAATTCTACCCACGACAATTCGGCATCGCATTGCATATTGAACCAAGCAGTTAACTAAATACCACAACAAATGAACCAAACATTAACTGAGCACCACATTGCACAATATAACATACTCCTAATAGAAGATCAGGCAGTTAACCAAATCAAGCATGCTTAACAACTTGGAAATATAGCAATTGTATTTGTTTCTCATGTATTTAGTGCAGCCAAATTCAATTTATTCCTCACATGGTATACAACAACATAATGCACCCACAACAATTGAACATTGCATTGCAGAATTGAAGCAAACAGTCAACTAAACACCACACCAAATGAACCAAACGTTAACTGAGCACCACATTGCACAATATAACATACCCCTAATAAAAGATCAGACAGTTTACCAAACCAAGCATGCTTAACAACTTGGAAAATATAGCAATTGTATTTGTTTCTCATGTATTTAGTGCAACCAAATTTGATTTACTTCTCACATTGTATACAATAACAGAATGCACCCACAACTATTGAACATCGCATTACAGAATTGAATCAAACTATTAACTAAATACCACAACAAATGAACCAAACATTAACTCAGCACCACATTGCACAATATGTAACCAAACCAAGCATTCTTGACAACTTGGAAATATAGCAATTGTATTCGTTTCTCATGTATTTTGTAAAGATAAATTCGATTTATTTCTCACATGGAAGACAATACAAAATTGCAGCCTAAAGAATTGAACATCACATTTGCAGAATTAAACCAAATAGTTAACTGAAGACGACAACTAATTTAACAAACAGTTAATAAGTTGGCACCACACTGCACGACATATAGAACATATACACTAGAGCAACAGATTGCATGGTAAAATAAGATAGCAGAATTCACTAGAATTTGTTAAGTAAAGGCAGGAGCAGCACGCCAATGGGTAAACCAAGCATGCTTAACCGGCGTAGCTAGCAAATGGCAAGATTCTCCTCCAAGATCTGGGGTCGGCACAAATGGCAGCCATCGCGACCTCATCTACGCGTGCGTCCACGATTTGCTTCTCCGCTGCCAAATGCTCCTTGAGCTCCTAGCTATACTGCGTGCACCATGGCTTAGGGAGGCGCTTATTTGGTGGAGGGGTTGGTGATTTGGGTGGAAGGTGTCGGACCGGCGGTCGGGGTATGTGGGATGTGGAAGGAGGGGGAGGATGGGGCTCGGGTGTGGATTACCTGTCTGGATAGACGAGGCTGAGCAGCGTGAAGGAGGGTCGCTAGCGAGGAGGCGGCGCTGCAAGAAAGGAGTGAAGGTTTCAACTTGGAAAGGAAGGCGAAAACAGGGGAAATGTGGCTTTTGGTAAGGGGGAGGGCGTGAGGAGGTAGATATTTCCGCGGAAGCTGAAAATTTTGAATCGATTCAGCGAAAAGGCTAGCGCGTAAAGTGTCTTTAGGCACGGTCCCTTATTCAGAACTGTGTATGATATGTGAACATCACAAATGATTCAGATAGCTCAACCCGTGTGTGATGAGTTTGCACGTTAAAAATTTTGGTTTGAATTTCCCTAGTTACAGTGGTCATCCACATCATTGCATAATTTGGCTACACAAAGGAGACTATAGCACACCCACACTTCTTAATCAAGCAAGTTCAGCAATTAAACAAAGCTAGCCGACCTAAACATTACTCTAACAAATTAAAGACTGGTGCTCTTAATTAAACAAAATAAAGAGTACTACTATGGCTGGTGCTTGTCGATCTCCGCCACTCCTCCATGTCCAGCTCGCGCCCGACGGTCTCCTGGGGAAGGGGCTCCATGGCATCCATCGCACCATACTTGGCAAGCATCTCGCCATCCGCGTCTGCCATCTCTTTGGAAAAGGCTGCCACGAGCTGGGCATGGGCAGCCACGATCTGGGCTTGGACGGGCTCCGTCGTGGCAAGGTATGCGGCGGAGGAACGGACGGCTGCTCAAACGCTCTCGGCGATTGCCAACTCTTCGGTCATGGGTTGCCGACCATTGTTGGAGAAGCTTCGTTTGATTTGTGCGGTGACCGCCACGAGATGGGCATGGGCGGTCTCGATATGGTCATGGGTGGCCTCCATCAGGGCTAAGGCCGCTGCTGCGGAACATACAGCTTCTGTGCCGCTCTCGCCAGTTGCTATCCCCGAAGCAGATGTTGCTGCCGCCACCTGAGAAGCAACAACAGCCGTTTGGGCTGCCTTGGCCGCCCGGTCACAGATTGCGGCTGTGCTCATGCACCTTGTTAGCACACGCATGGTGGTTGCGGCCGTGCTCTTGCTAGAGTGGGCCACCGAAGTTGCCCTCACAACGTGGGTCCACGCCCCCATCTTTCACCGGCGATGATTGAACAGTGAAATGATATTTGGGAGCGAGCTAGTGTGCTTGACATGCCAGCTGTGTACTGTAGCCGACACATCTTCTGCATAAGCCATAGGCGTACTATACACCGACGGTGCTCCAGGATATTTTGTACTTCATCTCACATGATTGGTGATAATAAACTGTGTGAGATCTACTTGATTTTTCATCTTGATTTGAATTACATAATGGGGTCACTGCAGCAATGGACGATGTTTGAATTGCTAGAACTTTTATCTGCAGTGAACATGCAACTATATGTGTGTCGTAAAAAAACTGGAATTATTCAGGGTTCATTTGGACATTTTATACATTAAATTGGTTTTCTAGCCATTTCAGGTGCACAATTCAAAATTAAACTACATGCACATGCTCCGGTGCACCAACATGGGTTGTAAAATCATATATGTATCCATGGGTTTATGCTTATGTCCCATGCAACAAATGAGGATGAATTTCGAACACCACGACACCATGGCTCTCCGACAAATGTTGAGGTACTTGCTTTTGTAATTCTAGTAAATCCAAAACCCGTGTGAAATTCATGACCCTTGGCATGCTATTATGGAATGGCATCAACATGTTGGGGTAAAAAATATTGTCCCATTTGGGGCAGGTTATGGTATAAGCTTCTCACAAACCAGAGCTTCTCAGAAGAAGCCTCATGGTTCCGTTAGGGAAACATGTCACCTTCGTGGACAAAACGATATTCGTCGCCTCTTCTTCCTTTCAATTTTTTCCTGGTGTCAACATAGAACAACAGGAGTATCCTATTAAATTTTGGATTTTTCGGGGATCGTTTGGACATTTTTATATGTTAACTGAGTTTTCTAGGCATTTATGTGCATAACTCAAAATTGAACTACATGCACATGCTCCAGTCAATAAAAACGGGTTGCAAAATCAAATGTTTGTCCTTGATTGCAAGCTTAGGTCACATGCAAGAATTGAGAATGAATGTCAAACACCTTGACATTGTCGCTCATCCGCTAACATTGAGATACATGGTTTTAAAATTCTAGTAAATCGAAAAATCATGTGAAATTCATGAAACTTGACATGATATCATGGAACGACATCGACATACCGTGCTAAAAATATTGTCCCATTTGGGGGCAGGTTTGGGTATAAGCTTCTCGAAAACCAGACCTTCTCTCACAACAAGCCTGATGGTTTCGGTAGGGAACGTGCCACCTTGGGGGACGAAACGATATCTGTTGCATCTTCTTACTTTCAAAACTTTTCTCATGTCAACATAGAAAAACACGAGTGTTGTGTCAATTTTTGGGATTTTTTGGGGTTCGCTTGGACATTTTTATACATTAATTGAGTTTTCTATGCATTCGTGTGCATAATTCAAATTTGAACTACATGCACATGCTCTAGTGCATATAAATTGGTTCAAAATTGGAATGTGTGTCCTTGGTTACATGCATGCTTAAGTCCCATGCAAGAAAGGAGAGGGAATGTCAAACACCTTGTCACCGTCGCTCGACCGATAACATTGAGACACATGGTTTTTAAATTCTAGTAAATTGAAAACGCGTCTGAAATTTATGAAACTTGACATGCTAGCATGGAACGACATAAACATGCAGTGGTAAAACTATTGTCCCATTTGGGACAGGTTGGGGTATATAGGCTTCTCACAAACCAGAGCTTCTCACAACAAGCCTCATGGTTAAGGTAGGGAACGTTTCACCTTTCTGGACGAAACAATATCCATTCCATCTTCTTGATTTCATTTTTTTCTAGTGCCAACATAGAACAACATGAGTGTTGTGTTAATTTTAGGAATTTTTTGGGGCTCGTTTGGACATTTTTATACATTAACTGAGTTTTCTATGCATTTATGTGCATAATTCAAATTTGAACTACATGCACATGCTCTAATGCATATAAATTGGTTGAAAATTCAGATCCGTGTCCTTGGTTGCATGCTTAGGTCACATGCAAGAAATGGGAATGAATGTCAAACACCCTGCCACCATCTTGAGATACCTGGTTTTTAAATTCTAGTAAATCTAAAACTTGTCTGAAATTCATGAAACTTGGCATGCTATCATGGAGCGGCATCAACATGCCGTGGTAAATTTTTTGTCCCATTTGGGACAGGTTTGGGTATAAGCTTCCCACAAACCAGAGCTTCTCACACCAAGCTTGATAGTTTCGGTAGGGAACATTTCACCTTTCTGGATGAAACGATATCCGTTGCCTCTTCTTGATTTTAATTTTTTCTCTAGTGTCAACAGAGAACAACAGGAGTGTTGTGTTAAATTTTGGAATTTTCGGGGTTTGTTTGGACAATTTTATACATTAATTGAGCTTTCAATGCATTTATATGCATAATTCAAATTTGAACTGCAGGCACATGCTCTAATGCATATAAATTGGTTAAAATTTAAATCTGTGTCCTTGTTTGCATGCTTAGGTCCCATGCAATAAATAGGAATGAATGTCAAACACCCTGCCACCGTCACTCGGCCGCAAACATTGAGATACCTAGTTTTTAAATTCTAGTAAATCTAAAACTCGTCTAAAATTCATGAAACTTGGCATGCTATCATGGAGCGGCATCAACATGCCGTGGTAAATTTTTTGTCCCATTTAGGGCAGGTTTAGATATAAGCTTCTCACAAAGCAGAGCTTCTCACAACAAGCCTGATGGTTTTCGGTAGGGAACGTGCCACCTTTGGGGACGAAACGATATCCATTGTCTCCTATTGCTTTCAAAAAATTTCTAGTGTCAACATAGAACAACAAGAGTGTTGTGTTAAATTTTGGAATTTTTTGGGGTTTGTTTGGACATTTTTATACATTAACTGGTTTCTCTAGGCATTTTATGTGCATAATTCAAATTGGAACTACATGCACGTGCTGAAGTGCATATAAATTGGTTGAAAAATCAAATTTCGGTACGCCATTGAGAGTAATTAGCCATAATATTATCTAGGAGTTTAGTAGCTTCTCCTAATGTGATTTCCATAGAAGCACCTCCCGCGGCAGAATCTAAAAGATTTCTAGATGCAAAATTCGATCCGGCATAAAAAATTTGTATGATCATCCATAAACTTAAACCATGAGTAGGGCAATTTCTTATCATCAATTTCATCCTCTCCCAAGATTGTGCAACATGTTTATGATCAAGTTGCTTAAAATTCATTATATCGTTCCAAAGGGAGATGATCTTAGGGGGAGGAAAGTACTTGGAAATAGAAGTATCTTTACACTTGTCCCATGAATCAATACTATTTTTAGGCAATGATGAAAACCAAGTTTTAGCGCGATCTCATAGTGAGAACATAAATAGCTTAAATTTAACAATATCATTATCCACATATTTCTTATTTTGCATATCGCACAACTCAACGAAAGTATTTAGATGGGACGCGACATCTTCACTAGGAAGGCCAGAAAATTGATCTTTTATAACAAGATTCAGCAAAGCGACATTAATTTCATAAGATTCCACACTAGTGGTGGGAGAAATCGGAGTACTAATAAAATCATTATTATTAGTATTGGAAAAGCCACACGACTTGGTATTTTCTTGAGACCTCGTGACAAAGCAAGCAATCTAGCACACAAGCAAACGGAAAGCAAACGAAAAAGCGAACGAAAGAAGGGCGAATAAAAAGGAAAATATTTTTGTATTTTTCTGAAAACATTTTAGAAGTGGGGGAGAGGAAAACGAGAGGCAAATGACAAATAATGTAATGCAAGAGATGAGAGTTTATGATGGGTACTTGGTAGGCTCGATGTAGAACCTCCCCGACAACGGTGCCAGAAATTCTTCCTGCTATTTCTTGAGCTTGCTTTCATTTTTTCCTTGAAGAGGAAGGGTGATGCAACAAAGTAGAGAACTTTCACATGCAAATACACTATCTTGGAAATCTTTTGTGATTGCGAGCCCCCATCAAAATATTATATGCCAAAATTGTTGATGTTGGACAAGGAAGACAACGTAATGGTTTATGTTTGTTCATATTCACATAGAAGTTATATTGTCATAGATCCTTCAACATGTGGTGCTTGCCCCCATCTTTGCTAGCCAAATATTCCGCACCAAGTAGAGATACTACTTGTGCATCCAAAAATCCTTAAACCCAAATCTTATTTTGAAGAGTCCACCATACCTACCTAAGGATTGAGCAAGATCCTTCAAGTAAGTTGTCATCGGTGCAATAAGGCAATCAAAATTGCTTCTAGAAGTGTTAGATCATTTAGTGTAAGAGAAAATTGAGCGTTGTACGAACTTGTGATGGCAAAGAATAAAATCGACAGACTGCATAATAAAGGTTGCTATCATAAGGGGCAATATAACGTGACATTCTTTTGCACTAAGGGGTTGAGCATACAAACAAATAAGCACATGGCAACCTTTTCTTCCCTCTACGAAGGGCCTACATTTTACTTTTATGTATTTACTTTCATGCAAGATTCAAAGTTTTTCTCTCTATTCCTTTTTATTTTTCTCTTTTGGCAAGCATCACGCGGTGAGGAAAGATCTAGGCACATATATCCAGTTGGATATGGGTAGCATGAGTTATTATTGTTGACATCACCCTTGAGGTGAATACGTTGCAAGGAAAAATTATAAGTCCCTGTCTTTCTATGTGTCTAGTTGAAACATTTTGCTCATGTGTATGCGGTGAGTGTAAGCAATCATAGAAGACTATATGATGGTTGAGTATGTGGAGCTCTTACTTAAACTCTGTTGAATAAGTTGAATTACAATTGCTTGGTGACTGAGAACATAGGTTGTTGAGTTTCAAGAGAATTAATTGTTTGAACTTTAACGTGTGAATTGGTTGCTACTTTAACATGAGAAGTTTTTATAAGAATTGCTATTATGATGCTAGGAAAATTGATTGAAATTGTCATTGATAAAACTTGTGCACTTTGCTTGCACTCACACTTCATAAATTATTTCTTTTATCATTTACCTACTCGAGGACGAGTAGGAATTAAGCTTGGGGATGTTGATACGTCTCCAACGCATCTATAATTTATGAAGTATTCATGCTGTTATATTATCATTCTTGGATGTTTTACAATCATTTATAGGAACTTTATATCATTTTTTGGGACTAACCTATTGACCCAGTGCCCAGTGTCAGTTGCTGTTTTTTGTTTACTTTTTACATCGCAGAAAATCAATATCAACCGGAGTCCAAACACTGCGAAACTTTTTGGAGATCTTTTTGGACCAGAAGACATCTAGTGGGCCAGAGAAGCACCTGGGTGGTGCCCCGAGGGGTGCACAACCCACCAGGGCACGCCTGGGGGCCGCGGCGCGCCCAGGTGGGTTGTGCCACCATGGTGGCCTCCTGCACCCCCTCTTCACCCTATAAATTCCCAAATATTCCAAAAACCCTCGGGGTAACCCTAGATCAGAAGTTCCACTGCCGCAAGGCCCTGTAGCCACGAGAAACCAATCTAGACCCTGTTCTGGCACTTTGCCGGAAGGGGGAATTATCACCGGTGGCCATGTTCATCATCCCGGCAGCCACCACGATGAGGGGGGAGTAGTCCACCCTCGGGGATGAGGGTTTGTACCAGTAGCTATGTGTTTAATCTCTCTCTCTCTCTCTCTCTCTCTCGTGTTCTTGATATGTCACGATCTTGATGTATGGCGGGCTTTGTTAATATAGTCAGATCATATGGTGTTTTCCCCTCTCTATCTTGTTGTGATGAATTGAGTTTTTCCCTTTGAGATTTCGTTGTTATCGGATTGAATACTTTTATGGATTTGGGAGCACTTGATATATGTCTTTCATATGAATACTCATGGTGACAATGGGGTATCATATTGATTCACTTGATATGTGTTTTGGCATTCAACTCGCGGATTCCCGCGGTGACATTGGGGTAATCTATGCATAGGCTTTGATTCATGTTCTCGTCTTTTGTTTCTCCGATAGAAATCTTGGGGCACTCTTTCAGGTTCTTTGTGTTGGATTGAGTATTATGATTCTGAAATTATTTGGTGTTATTTTAGTACGAACTCTTGGATAGATCAATCGGAAAGAATAGCTTCAAGGTGGTTTTATACCCTACAAATAATTTCTTCTTATGTTCTCCGCTAGATAGGAACTTTGGAGTGATTCTTCATCACACTTTGAGGGACGATTATATGATCCAATTATATTAGCATTGTTGAGAGATTGCAATAGCGAAAGTACAGACCCTAGGACTCATTTTCAAGCATTGCAATACCATTTTTGTGCCCATTTACTATTTACTATTTGCTATCTTGCTGTTTTTATTTATTCAGATTATAAAAGTATATTTCTACCATCCATATTACACTTTTATCACCATCTCTTCGCCGAACTAGTGCACCTATACAAATTACCATTGTATTTGGTGTGTTGGGGACACAAGAGACTCTTTGTTATTTGGTTGCAGGGTTGTTTGAGAGAGACCATCTTCATCCTACGCCTCCCATGGATTGATAAACCTTAGGTCATCCACTTGAGGGAAAATTGCTACTGTCCTACAAAAATCTGCGCTCGGAGGCCCAACACAAATCTACAATAACAAGTTGCGTAGTAGACATCAATTGCCCTCCCCAAGATGGGAGAGTTGTTGGTGATGATGATGACGATGATTTCCCCCTCCGGGAGGGAAGTTCCCCTGACAAAATCGCTCCGCTGGAGGGCAAAAGTGCTCCTGCCCAAGTTCCGCCTCGAGACGGCGGCGCTTCATCCCTAAAGTCCTCTCCTTAATTTTTAGGTCAAAATGACTTATATACCAGAAGAGGGGCACCAGAGGTGGGCTGAGGAGGGCACAACCCACCAGGGCGCACCCAGCTGGGTTGTGCCCACCTGCTGGGCCCCCTCTGGTACTTATTTGCTCCAATAATTCTTATATAATCCATAAAAATTCTCCGTTAAGTTTTAGCTCATTTGGAGTTGTGCAGAATAGGTAGCCAGACGTAGCTTTTTTAGGTCCAGAATTCCAGCTGCCGGTATTCTCCCTCTTTGTGTGAACCTTGCATATTATGAGAGAAAAGGCATCAGAATTACTCCAAAAAGCATTATTATACATCATAATAATATAAATAACAGTAGGTAAACATGATGCAAAATGGACGTATCAACTCCCCCAAGCTTAGACCGCGCTTGTCCTCAAGCGAAAACCGAAATTGAAAACATGTCCACATGCTTAGAGAGAGAGGTGTCAATAAAAAACAAAATATGGACATAGAAGCATCATGTATATTATTATAACAACAACCAACTTTAACACAAAACTTTATCATAGAAATTTTATCATGTAACTTCTATCATAAGCTTCTCATGAACAAGTAACAACTCATCACAACATCGAACTATAAAACATAAACTCTATTGAAAACCAACAAACTATCTTCTCAGTCAACTTTGCAACTACAATTCATCATCTTTTCAGGAAGGGTCACGTATCAGAGCCTTTTTGGCAAGTACACATACTCAACCATCATATAGTCTTCTATGATTGCTAACACTCATCGCATACACATGAGCAAAAAGTTTCAACTAGACACATATGAAGATAGGGGCTTATAGATTTCGCCACCCAACATAATCACCTCAAGGGTGATGTCAACAATAAGAACTCATGCTACCCATATCCAACTGGATATACGTGCCTAGATCTTTCCTCACAACATGATACTTGCCAAAAGATAAAATAAAAAAGAATAGAGAGAAAAACTTTGACTCTTGCATAAAAGTAAATACATAAAAGTAAAAGATAGGACCTTCACAGAGGGAAGCAAAGGTTGCCATGTGCTTTTTGTTTGTATGCTCAATCTCTTAGTGCAAGAGAATGTCACGTTATATTGCCCCTTATGATAGCAACCTTTATTATGCAGTCTGTCGCTTTTATTCTTTGCCATCACCAAGTTCATACAACGCTCAATTTTCTCTTACACTAAATGATCCAACACTTTTAGAAGCAATTTTTATTTCCTTATTTCACCGATGACAACTTAGTTGAAGGATCTTACTCAATCCATAGGTAGGTATGGTGGAATCTCAAAACAAGATTTGGTTTAAAGGTTTTGGATGCACAAGTAGTATCTCTTCTTAGTGCGGAATTTTTGCCTAGCAAAGATGGGGGGCAAGAACCACATGTTAAAGGATCTATGACAATATAACTTCTATGTGAATATGAACAAACATAAATCATTACGTTGTCTTCCTTGTCCATCGTCAACAATTTTGGCATATAATATTTTGATGGGGGTTCACAATCACAAAAGATGTCCACGATAGTGTATTTGCATGCGAATCTTCTCTTCCCTTATTAATTCTTTCACGAATTTCATCATTGACCAATGCTATGCTTGTAAATCTCCAATAAAATTTTCTACTTATACTCTTCCTTATGTGATGTCATTACTTACCATAAGATTGGCATATGATCTTTTTCATTTATTTCCTTTCTTTTTATTGAACATGAAAGTAAAGAGAACAAAACTTCAAACTATACTTTGTTATATATCTTGCACATGATTACAAGGATAGATCACTAAGAAAACACTCGAAAAGAAAGGACCGAACTAAACTTTTATTCAACTAAAGCAAAAGATAACTGAGGACCGAACTAAGATAAATAAAGGCAAAAGATAGTGGAGGTGATACGATACCGAGGCACCTCCCCCAAGCTTCGCAAAAGCCAAGGGGAGTGCCCATACTCGATACTGAAGTTTCCTTTGTTGATGAAGAAGGAGGTGGTGGTGATGAAGTAGTGGCAGTCTTATCCTCGGGTTTCCATGGCAAGGGTTCACCGTCATTAGAGGAGGAGTGAGTCTTGCGGGTCCTGCAACTGGCAACCAAACTCATACCTTTAAATCTTGCCTCATATTCAAAGACTTGGTTTTGGAGATCGTATATCTGGCTTTGGAGAAATTTGATTTGCTCGTTGAAGGTGAAGACGATGTCCTTCATGGACTTGCCATCCACCTTGAGATCATAGGTATAATCCGTGACCGTGAGGTGATTGGCATTGAGTCCACGTTCCACCATCCCCTTGCATCGGAAGACCTCCTCCTCCATAGCTTCAAGCCTAACCTCCACAAATCCTGTCCCTTTGGGGCCTTGCACATCACAGATGTGGAGCACCCCCTCATGCATCTCGATAGCTTGAGGGTGCTGCATCACCTCCAGCAGATATGGGTTGATGACGTTCTTGAAGAACTTGTCCTTGAAGGATCTCGAAGCGGCCATGGCAAATTAGATCTGTTAGAAAACAACATGGAAAAGAAAACATAAGATTTCTCCATGATACAGTGGTCAATAGGTTCGGGGAGGGGGGTATATAAAGATTTTTTATCTTGGGAAACAAGCAAATGGAAGAAAAACGGAGTACGGAAGGTACCCTAGGTGGGCACAACCCACCTGGGCGTACCTGGCAAGCC